>NW_028185761.1:637044-671561 GCF_003343005.1 Rhea americana | reverse complement strand
AAAAAAAAAAAAAAAAAAAAAAAGGCATGCACTGGACTTGTTAGAGGCTAGGAGAACCAGGGAGAGCCTGGTACGTTCAGCATCTCCAGGAGAATTTGCAGGCTGCGCCTTGGCTGCTCCCCAGGCACCAGACCACGTCGTGCAGGGGATCCCCGCGTTGCAAAGTCCAAGCGGGTTCGCRTCCGCCGCCGTCCTGGCGCTGCATACGCTCAGCTACCGAGGCAGGACGTAGCTAGCTCCACGCTCCGGGCAAAATTCCCTTTACGCCCCCCAGCCCGGGAGCCGGTGACTGCCCCGGAGAAGGTGCGGGAGCAGCCGCGGGAGGTGCTTGCTCACACGTGGTTATAGACGGCGCGGCGAGGCCCTGACCCGTGCACCACCGTCGCACGTCTCCGGGCTGACGCGGTCTTGGAGAGCCCTCTCCGGAGCCGGCGGGCCGGGAAAGGGCGAGGAGCGGCGCCGCGGGGGTGAGCGGCACTCGGCGCTTAAGCGGTGGACGGACCCTCCGGCGCGGCGTCCTGCTCGCCGACCCCGGAGCGGACGGCGAGTCGGGCTCGCCGCGGGGAGACGCGGGTTTGTGAATGGATTTGAGCAGAGGCRGCGCAGAGCAGTTACAACGTGCCCAGCGGGAACGGCGATGTGACAGACATCGCGGCGGGGGCGGAGGGGGGGACCTTAATTTCTGCTAGCGAGATGGACCAGCACGGATGACTGCGAGGGTCGGTGTCGGGGGTCCTTACACTGGAGGCAAGGGAGACAGCAGCATTGAACGAGTGGGAAGAAATTCAGAGAAAAAAGCTGTAAAACAAAAGCCATGCAAAAGCTTTTGTCTTTTTTTTTCTTTTTTTCTATCCAGTATAGGCAAAAGCATCTTGTGCTCCCTCAGCCCTGCAGGGAACAGAAGTGGGTGCCATCTCCGTGCAAGCAAGAGCCTGGAAGAGAAGGTGAGCCACCGCCTGCAGGAGGTTTAGAGTTTTCCCTCTATCCCTAACCGTGTTTTTTTTTTTTTTTTTTTTTTTCCTCTCTCTTTCTCTCTCCTCTTTCAGTCTCTTCTCTCTCCTCCTCCTCCTGCCTTGTCAGCTGGTTGGTGGGGAGAAGCAGGAGGGAGCAGGGTGGGATGCCTGGTAAGACAAGGCTTCCTTGTCCGGCCGAGCCCCCGGCAGCCCTGGCTGGCCGAGGCCGCGGGGGAAGCGGGGAGCGGAGCGGGGACGGTCGTCGCGGCGCTGGCGATCTGGCAGGCTATCAAAAGAAACTTCCGAACGCCGAGACGTTGGGGCCGGGAAGAGATAAAGGCTGGTTAAGCAAGCCATTTCTTGTATTAAAACTTGGCACTTGGACCTCTCCAGATGAGTGCGCGAACAGGCACGGCTCAACACCATTCATTACGAGGCAGCCTTGATATTTTCATTTTTTTTATTATTATTATTATTTGGAGCTGCTGCGGTTCCCTCTCGAAGAATTTCAGATCAGACTGAGGGAAGGAAATATTCACTCTGTGCATCGCGCCGTCCTCCCCCGGTTGGAAACGCTGCAGTAGATTAGACCAACCAGGCTATCTTAGTGCGAGACATTCCTGAGTTGCATTGATCAGGCTCAAAATCTGACTGTTGGAGCCACATGCTGCAGTATCTGAGCACAGGCATCTGTGGGTTTTCTTTTCCTTCCTCTTCCTTCCACCACTTCTTCTTTACTGCCCATATATTGGTGATGTTGACACCTCTCCATCACCCTGTTTTGCGCCAGATGGCTCTCAGACCACACGTGGGATGGGCAGGAGAGGAGACCACGCTGCTGGCTTCACTTTAAGGGGGTGATGAAAATTGCACTCTCAAAAACACGCTGCCACCAGACCCATCAGGTCCTGGGTAATAAGCGTGGAACAAACCCACTGCTATCAAGGACTTCCCTGCTACTGAGATTTGGCACCAGGGCTTGCTGAGAATGAGAGGGCTCCTGCTAGAGGAAACCTGGTCCCTGCTAATGGGTCAAAATGGGGGTCCACCAGGAGACAGCAGGTGCCTTGGAGATGGACTTTGGTTCCTCTCCGCTAAGAAGTACTGTGGGTGGTTTGTGAGATTTTTTGGGAGGAGAGATGGGGAGGTGAGAGAAAGAAGGACCTTTTTTTCTGGCTTTGAATACTATGTCCCTCATCAGGAAAAATTGAGACTTAAAAGCAAAGCTCTGCTGCGGCTGATGGGTCAAAACACTTCCAGTRCTTCATAGATGTGATTCCTTATCTCCATTGCATCTAAAGTGACATGTGTGCAGGACTTTGCACATAGGGCAGGGCATGGCCCAAAACTGGCCTTTTTCCTCCCATCCTTGAGAATTAATTATCTGTGGCTGGGGGCATTCGGAGACCTGAGTTTCACCTAGCAGGACAGAGGAGCCCTTTGAAATGGGTGCAAAGCCCTTTGAAATGGGTGCAAAGGCTCATTTCTCATTCCAGTGCCCTGCATCTCTCCAAGGGCACAGCTTGGAGATCTCTCCCAAGAGATCTTCAGGATCCAGGTTTTGTGGGATTACAGGATCATAGGATAACTCTGTATTTATCTAATCTTCTCATGCACTGTGGGGGTGGAGAGCGTCGCTCTTCCGGACTATCCCCAGATGTCCCACAGCAATTCCACCATCTCGCAGGGTGCTCTGAGGTCTTGTGTGCTGTGTGCAGCCAGGGACAGACCCCAGGGACCTGCCAAGAGTCCCCGAGGAGACGCAGAAGCAGCAGTGGAGAGAACGGTGCTGGGGGCCTCAGATGCTGTGCCCACCATGCAGGAACACAAGTGTGAGGCTGCTAGGTCTTAGTCAGTCAGTGAAGCCAAGTTGGGTTATGAAGTGACTTAGCACAGGGCTTAATGGTAAAGGCAGGTGGTTGTCTGCCACTTGGGTGACCTGGGGCTTCCCTGTGGCATAGCCAGCCATGCCAGGTGAGAAACAGGTCCAGTTACTTCCACGTATCCCACCTACTCACCACTCGTTGTTAAGAGGTGATGCACTTCACCTGGTGTCCCTATCCCCCAGCACAGGTAAAGCACCTCTCAGCCCTGGTGTTAATCATCCTTCAGAAGGCTTCAGAAGGGAAATTGAGGCACGGGGTGGGGGGGAACTCAGTTTGTTTGATGTTCGCTGCTGACGGTGCAGTTGGCTCTGCGCTGGTTCCTGGTACCATCAGTGGTGAAGAGTAGGGTATGCCAGGCACCTGGCTCTGCAGTAGACCTTGCTGCTGCCAACAATGTGGCCTTTCCCTCTAAATCCCGTGCCAGCTGAGAGGGACTGGAGGATTGCAGCGTGTGCTGGCCGGCCACAGCGGGCTCGAGCAGGGCAGGCAAAGAGCTAGAGAGACGCCAAGACGCCGTGTCGCTGAGGCAGCCGAGCRGCATCCGGGGTGGGAACCGGACTGAGGGCCTGCTGCGAAACTCTGGCCAGCCCCCTCAGCAAATCCCCCTTYCCGCATGTCCCTTTCCAGCATCCACATTGCAGGAGACCTGAGCACAGGGTCAGCGCACCGGGGCCGTCGCAAGCGGCAGCTCCCAGAGCCGCGGTGGGTGCTCTGTCGGGCAGCAGCCGCCACCGCGACGGGCGTTTTTTTGCTCACATTCATTGTTTGGAGCAGTCACGTTGCAAGATTTATTGGAGGGGGGAAAGCCAGGGAAGGGAATGAGACGGGCGTCTCCAGCTGTGCTGTTTGCAACAATAACGGCCAGGATTGTATTTATTATCTCCTCGGCAGAGGGTCTGCAGCTGCACGCTGAGAGCCACCGGCGGCAAAGAGGCCTGGTGATTATTGTGCATGAAAAAGGAAAAAAAAAGGCAAAAACAAATAAAAAGCCCACAAAGAAGCCTTGGGCTGGTGGAAGMAGCACCGAGGGGTGCCCAGCACAGCTAGGGGGTTGCACCCTCCCTCCTCAGCAGTGGAAAGGTGAAAGGAGGAGGCAGAGAGGCTGAGCAGTGGCGTGGCGCCGGGCCCGGGGCCTCCAAGGGTGATGCCGTTGCCTCCCCAATTTGYCTTCCCTGCGGAGGCCCTACTGAACCCAGCAGCCCCGCAGAGCTGTTAGGAGACGGGCGGTCTGGAAGGTCTGCTGCCTTTCAGAGAGCGAAAGCCGCATGGGGTCCTCTTAAAACCCTTCTGCAAGAGCTCAAGGCGTTGCCCAGCTGCAATCCGCTGGGGTGAATTCCTTTTTTCCTGCTCTTTTCACATGTTCTTGGCCAGCGCCAGCTCCTGTTGCTCTCCGGAGCTGGGCAGAGCCCTGTGACCATGGCTTTGCCCACCATAGGACTCTGCAAGGTTTGGACAGCCAGTTTGCCGCCTCCTCCACTTCAAGGRGCTAAAAGGCTTGTAGAGAGAGCAGGTGGTGCAACCACTAGGAGCTCTTGGCTCGAGGTGGGCTATATCTCACGGGGAAGGGCGGTGGTATCAGCGTGGGAAATATCGCCTGTCGCCGGCACTGTACCTCCTCTCTCTTGCTTTCTACCCTTTGCCCAGCATTTTGAGGCATTTTCAGGAAAGGCTGGCTCTGCTTGTGCCATCGCAGCGACACACGCAGAGGTTTTTTTGTAGGAACCTTCCTAGCTGTGTGTGATGATATGGCTGAATAACACTTAAAAGCAAGAAATATCCAGCCCAGGCAGGTGGTTTGCTGTCCCTATGCTGCACCTCTTAATCTTTCTCCTTCCCTTGGCACACAGCGTTGGCCTCAAGTGCCTTCTTCTTAAGTTATATTATGTCTCTGGAAGCTGGTTACAGAAAAGAAATACCTTCATCACAGGAGACAGCATGAGAGTGGGTGAGGGTGGTAGTCAGATGGGGAGGAGCATCGCAAAGGATGGAGGGAAGCTTACTGGGATCATTTTGTCTTTCAATAATTGACCAGCCCTGAAATAGGGGTCTCTCCTCAGGTGTTTTCATGCTTTAAAAATTCATGCCAACTTACTGGCCCTTTTAGTCTGACCTCTGACTCCAGCTATGGCTGGCAGGGAGGAGAAAGCATGTGCAACCCTGATATTGCAGAGGAAGCAGAGGAATCCGTTATTTTTAACCACATCTCTTGTAGCAAGGGCTGAAACCCTGAAGGAGAAGGGTTTCATCATTCCAAGGGTGCTGCTGYGATTTGGGAACCATCCTGCAAATTCACAGTCGCAGCCTCCCTCACTAGATCATGGTGAACCCTTTGCCATCGGAGACAACACGGCAGTGGGGCCTGTTGGTAGTTTTCCTCCCTCTACAGCAAAATGCATTAGGGCTAGCCAAAAACTTGGAGATCCCTGTAATCGTGGCTGCATGCTCCCTTCCTAAGGAGGGCTGCGGTGCCAGAGCCTCTCTTGCCTAGCTGGTTCGCTTTGCTACGCAGCATGATGCCAAGGGGCTGATCCATCAGCCGTTTGTGCCAAAACAACCTCTCTGTAACTGAGACTTCCAGTTCTGGGATGCATTGCTGCACTTATGAGAAAGATCCTATTTGGCTTCAGTTTGAGGCAGTTGCTTTCCGAGCTGGGATGAGGTCTCCACTGGGCTCAGCAAGCACCTGTGTAGCGAGAACTCCTGTTCCTGGAAATATTTGCTGTTAAAAAGCCAAGGGGTAGGAAGGGAAGCAGGGGCTGTCATGGGTTAAAAGGGTTTGGTATCATCACAAGGAAGAAAGCCCTGAGTCCTCGTGTCTCTCTCAGCTGAAGCACTGTGGTCAACACTCTGGGTTTCTGCAGACCAGCTTGTGGTCATATTGCTAAGTGAAGGTGTCCCAAAAGCCAAGTGGCTCCCTTAGCCCAGGAGAGGCCACGATGCTGTTACCAAGTATACTGTAGGAAACGTCTGTAGAGCAAATTTGGGTTATCCGGCACATTGGAGTAGCATTAGGCTTGGGAAAAGCATGGCCAAGCTGGAAGGGGCCAAGCGAGCTCCTGGCCACCTCCCTGCTCAAGTCATCTTGTCTTGAGGAAGAACCTGGGAACAGGTAACTGGGGGCACCTCCGTGGCCAGAAACACCTTTGCAAAACAAGGAACACGAGGACGAGATAGGGAGAGATCTGCATAGCCCCAGCTTGGGGATTAAGATGTTGCTCCCTGAGATTTTTGGGCCTATCCAAGATCCCGAGGCRCCGTGATCACCCCGCCTGCAAAACCACCACCAATGCATGACTCGCAGGGTGCGCTGGGACATGCCGTGCTGCGCAGACGTCTGCCTTGCCCTGCCTGCGGCCACTCCGGAGGCTTGGAAAACTTCATTTCCTTTCGGTAATGCCTGCTCCGGGCACAAGCACGACTCTGCATGATGCCAATGAGCAAAATTACTGTGCTTTCAAAAGCCGTGGGAGGCTATTTTCCCCCYCTTGAGAGAAACTGCTATAACCTGACAGCTTCCTGGGCTGCGAGAGAAGTGGGGAAGGGGAATTTTTGTGCAAGATGCTGCTGTCACTGTGATTTAATTCCTAATTTGCCTATGCTGGATTTAGCACCGAATTCTTCCACCGCCGCCGTCTGGCTGCCCAGTCGAGTGTTGCAGCTAGCGACATTCCCGAGAGTTCGGCTGCGGTCTGCTTCCAAGMTGTGACTTCTTGAGGCACGCAGATCCCGGCGCCACGGAAGTCTGCCGTTCTTTTCCCGTCGTGTATGTAAATCAGCTGGGACTTGCTCTCTGGGCTAGGAAACCTGCCTGCACAGGTTTCCTTTTGTCGAATCCAAAAATACACTGAACCGCACCTTGATTTCCTCCTTGCGGAGGTGGGGGATGATGGGGGGAGATTGCATAAGTGGAATAAGCTGTTAGTTGTTTGAACACTTGAGTCATAAATCACCCGTGGCCCCTTCYGAAGCAGATGGGATTTGTGACACAACCAATTGGAGCAAAGATTATTTTAACAGCAGCCTATCTTTTTTTCAAGGAAACGATGACTTTTTGTTTTTCAGAGGGGGTGTTAAAAAAAAATATAAGAGGGGGGAAAAAAAGCAAACTGAGGCTGTTTCAACTGAGCAAAGGACACCACATAAACCAGTGAAAACAAATATGTAGTGTCAAGCTGCTGTAGGGTTTGGAGGCACCGGGCTCCCTCTTGATCAATCCCATATGTCTTCTCCGCAGCCAGCGTGGCGAGCGGAGGGGGCTGTTTGGTTTTGGTTCTCGGTTTGCGAAACACTTCTGACGCTTAGCAATTTGTCTGGCTTCGTTCTCACTAATCTTATCTGTCCCATCCCCTGTACTGTCTGTTAAACTCTCCCTGAAGGATGAAGCGCAGGATGCTGGTTTATCGTCACGTTTTTGGCTCAGCAGTTTCTCTGTGTCYGGGGCTGATGAAAGCAGGCTGAAGTAATGGCTCTGGGGAAAAGGAGGGATCAGTGTCTGCTTTTCCCTCTCTGTGCCCCAAATTCCACAGGCTTTTTGGAAAGATTTGGCTCTTGCAAAGATAGAGGTGACCTGGAGCATCTGGGAGCAGCATTGTTTGGGTCTTGGTCCAGCAGGAGCCAAGGAGGACAGGTGGGACATGCACATGCTAGCGGGGCTTCTCCTTGCCCTAGCCTGCCCCCCCTTGCCTGATAGCCCGATGCACCCACCGCTGCATCCCCCCCCCAGGCATCCTCCCTGCCGAACYCCCTTTCCTTTGCAAGGGATCCCAGACATGGGAGTGGAAAGGGAGATGCAGGGAGCTCTGCTGAGCCCATGCTGCTATGGCCTTAACTACAGCCAACTCTGCGTCGAGGGAGGAGAGCTGACGATTTTCCATCTCTCAAGTTGGTGCCTATTGTATATTATTCTCATATATCCTGGTAGCGTAGATCCCTGATACCACTGAGTTAATTACGTGTTAACGACTCCCTCTTCAGTGGCGAGATTCTTGACTGAATGCAAAGGAGGTGGTTTTACATCCATTATTAGGAATCATTAAAGCGGAAAGGAATTCATAGAGATTTTTTTCCTCCTTCCCTGCATTTAATTCTGACATTGCTGCGTGAGCGGGAACATGGAGCTAAAAGGATTCAGGCACATGCAGAATGATTTTAGCTCCCATTCAGGTCCTCAGTGTCTCCTTGCACTCAGCTGTAGGGGCATAACACTTGGTCCGAGCAGCTCAGTCTGTCCACAGCCCAGTGCTTGCACACACTGGTGGTAGAAATAGGGTGAAGATAGCAAGAAGACTGGGTTGCACATCCCCTTCCTTATTTCCCAGTAGGCAATTTGGACTGACTCTGCTATCTAAGCAGCTTTGCACTTCACACTGATAAAGTCATCTCTGATGGTTCTCTTGGAGAAGAGAAGACTGAGAGGGGATCTTATCAATGTCTACAAATACCTTAAGGGAAGATGTCAAGAGGATGGAGCCAGACTCTTTCCAGTGGTGCAAAGTGACAGGACACGAGGCAACGGGCACAAACTGAAACATGAGAAGTTCCATCTGAATATGAGGAAAAACTTCTTCACTGTGAGGGTGACAGAGCACTGGAACAGGTTGCCAAGAGAGACTGTGGAGTCTCCTTCTCTGGAGGTATTCAAAACCTGCCTGGAGGCAACCCTGTCTAACATGTTCTAGGTGATCCTGCTTGAGCAGGGGGGTTGGACTAGATGATCTTCAGAGGTCCCTTCCAACCTCAACCACTCTGTGATTCTKTGATAACTCATCAGCAGAAAATAACTTCTGCAGGCTCTTGATGGAGGGCTATATTAAGTGCAGCTCAGTTTATAGTAGAGTCAAAGGGACTAATTTGCATCTTCCCGTTGTTGAAGCCAGTCTGGAGTAACTCAGTTGAACTTCCCTAAACCCATCCAAACAAATGTAGAATTAAACCTAAATAGCAGATACCTCTTTCTTTCTCATTGACATTCTTCTACCGAAATCCCAGAATGCATGCTGAGTATAAAACTAGGACAAGAATTTGCAGATCATCCCCCAAAAGAGCTAACAATAAAAAATACAAACAGATCAGGAAAAACTGTCTTCCCATTTATACCAAAACTTCTCTCCAGAGGAACACTAATCATTTTAATGAGCCTCCAGGGGGATAAACACMGTCCCCGTTTTAGGGCTCTGCCCTTTGCCAGAGAAGTGAAAAGCCAAGACTGGAGAATTTGACCCAAGGAGTTGGGTGAGGCTCTGCAAAAGTGAGAGCAGAGCCGTGTGGAGGCTGCAGGCCCCCTCTGATGCCCAAAGAAAATGTTGTGACATTTTCTTTGCTATGTCCCCACAAGTTGGCTGCTAGTCCGCTCTTGCTGTGCCTTACGTGYGCCCTGCTCTTGAGCTTGGCTCCCTTTTCCATTCACGTTCGTGTGGACCTCTCCCACGAGGAAGCACCGGCCCGAAGCAGTCACAGCAAAAGCCTCAACGACCTTTACCTTCTCTAGATTAAAATAATAATAAAAAAAGGTTGGGCTGTCAGAGGCAGCCTTTCTTTGTCATGTGAGGGGTGTGTGTGCGCAAGCTAAGGGATTAATACTCTCTGGTTTGAACCAGTTTTGCTGCCTGCTCACATCTGCACAGGAGATCTGGAGAAGGGGCTGTGATTGCATCTGCGGTGTCATTTGGACTTGGAGAGTCCGTGCCGGAAGAAAGTAGTCGTTACTGGTGCTGTGCTTTGTTTGCAGTTGCTTTTAAAGGTTGACTTTATGAACAGTTCAAAAACTTGTTGAATGGGACAGATATTTAAAGAGAGAAAAAGCCAACTATCTTTTCTCTTTTTTTTTCTTTTTCCTCTTTTTCCCCTGCAATCTGGAGGATTTATAGCCTCTATCATAGCATGTGCAGCTTGCTTTGCTTTCCAATAGCATTCCCTTTTCCCTGCTCCCAATTAGCAAATTCAGCCGAGTCAGCCCTGTGGGCCTTGTTATAAAGATTTTGCATTTTGTTGACTTGGAACATGCAAGAAACAGAAGAGAACCCCCAATTTTTCTCTCAGATGAAATACTCTTGCTAATATAACTCCTGTGTGCTTCTACTAAAACAACAACTCTACCTGCAACAGGCCAGGCAAACTTCTAACTATGTGCCCTTCCTTTTTGGCCTGTTCCCTATAAAGGTTAATTTATTTGCTGTAAATCCAGAATACTCTAATGGAAGCAGCAAATTGGGAAGGCGTCTTCCTCCTCAATCTATCCACCAGACAGTAGACACACAAGGTTTCATGTCGTACCTGATCTGCTCTAACTGTGGGCCACTATTGGTTTGGCTGATCAGCAAGCTGATCTGATTCATCCCAGGTGGAATGAATCCCATCACCAGACTGGTGGGTGGGACTCAGGTTTAGAGGAGGCAGAGAGGGTGGAGCAGTTGGGCTGGAAACAGCACCCCAAGATAAGTGGTATCCTAGTTTGCTCTGGAGTCAGTGGAAATATAGAGCATTTCTGAAGGATGGGTCTGATGTTGGTGAGTTGTATCCTCTTCCAYGGCAATCTCTCCATCCCACCATAGAAACAACCTGAAGTTTCTGCACTTCTTTCTTAGGTTTCTGAAGCTTCATGGGGTGGCTCTGGGTCTTCAGCTCTCGCTCAGACTACCAATGCTTTGTAGAGTGGGCTCAGCTTGGAGAATGGGGAGGATGTTTCCTGACTGTAGAGAACAACGAACTTTGGAACACCTCCCCCTTGTATTTTGTGTTGTTGATTTTTGGTTGTAGTGATTTCTGGCTTGGTGGTTGCCAAGGCAACTGGAGGTAGCCTAAGAATTGTGCCAGCCAGGCGTGCTGATAACAATGCAACCCACAGGCATTGTCTTCATCTCTGCATTCTCAATGTGGGGGACAAATTCTGGAGGACTAGGTTTAGATCCAGGGTGGGATGTGTTAGCACATCTCACTTGGCCTGGAAAGAGATGGCAAAGGTCTTGGTTATAGCTCACAAGAGGCTCTACTAGTGAGAAAAGTCTTTGGGAAGCAGATAGGGGAGGAAGGCAAGTGCTACAGAAAGTGTGAATTTCAAACAGCATCATAACAGGGCTTTTCTCTCCCTGCCTCCTCTGCCTGCTATTAACTGAATTCTGCCTTTCCTCTGCAATCTGGTTTTAAAACTAGAGTGACTTTGACGTTTTCTTGGCAGGGATATCTCAGTGCAAGTTTTCTGCCCAGATCCTGCCACACCATGGTGCAGTGAACAGCTCTTGAGCAGAACAGTAAAGGAGGGGTCAAGGGATATGCAAAGTTGAGATGTTGGCTGAATGGTATTCAGGGGAAAATGCTGGCACCCCACCGGGATCTTGGTCCATCCTTGGCTCCACTACCCACTACTGCATCTCCTGGATCTTCTTTACTGGAGTGAGCTTCTGGCCCCTGGCAAGCATTTCCTCTGGGTGAAGGTCCCAGGTGCTGCAAAAGGATATCTCTTCTTCTCGTTACAAGGGGATACTTTGGCTTCAAGCCTTGATCAGCAGAGCAGCTCATAGGCAGGAATCCAAAGGCAGTTTGATGCGGTTTCAAATACATACTATACACAGATGAACCATAAATGCCTGTGGCATGTTTCTTCCCCCATTTCAGAGCACGCTATTGATTGCTGCGTGCAASAACGCAGCATGCCTCTACCTGACCAATCTCATTGTCAATTATCCAGCAATACAGGAGTCCCTTTCTCAGACTAGAAGATGACAAGTACCTTTATTTCTCAATTCTTTTATCAGAGCAATTGGCCAAGTGGATCATTAGTCAGTGAATGCTTCATGCTGCTATGTAATGGAGCTTTTAAATGGTAGTAATGGATTGCATCTCATCTGCAAGTTACAGAGCCAGATAGGGAGAATTTGGGGCAGGACTGCAAGGAGATAAGAGGCAGTAACTGCTGTGTAAGCACCTGAGCGGAGCTTTGCATACTGTGTTTCAGTTGTGTAATGTTTTGGGCTTACTGCTGGCTGGAAGACAAATGTGAGCCACAGATATCGCAGCTGGGGTCAGTCTATCTGCCTGCTTCTGATGATTGTTTTTTGAGGCTGGTCAGGAAGGGAATTCCCATATGGAAAGCAGTTTGAGTGACCACATACTGAAGCCTGGCTTTGATTCTCCTCTCAGTTAAGCTATGTTTTTGGAGATTTCCCTCTCAACAGTGTTGTATTTTATTTTTTTCCATGAGGATAGAAGAGAAACAGGATCCTTTTTGGTCAAGCAGGAATCAACGAAGCTTTGGCCAGTGCCCAGAGCAAAGTTTAATGCTGATGTCTCTTTGGATCTGCTGGTATCAGATCCATCTCCCAATGGAGATGATGGGATGCCATGAGGAACTGGATTAGGCTTTTTGAAGGACAAGTCAGAAGGCACTTTCCCTGTTGAGATGTCAGCTGTTGGATGGGAATATGGGAAACGAGATACAAACAGACTGAGCTGATACAACTACAGATGCTTCCCCATATATGAGATGTTTAACAGAGGGTGGGGAGATTGTTTCCAAAGAGCTGGCTGTAACTTCCCCTGGAAAAATAAAATTTCAGTGCATTCTAAACACGGGTTCATGGAAAAAAGTAGCATTTAGTATAGGAGTAGCTGCAAAACAAAGCAAGCTATGGCTCTGCCTGCACTGAAACAGAGAACGGATAAGCTCTTCTTTAGTCTTGATGCCTTTTGGAAAGGGATATCTGAAAATGTGCCTGCAAAAAGGAGTCCTACTCCCTGCGTCCTCTCTGCACATATACATATTTTCTCAAGAAACAGTTAAGATGGGCTGAAACTAGGCCTCATCTTACTGTTTTTCTGTTGTTTCTATAGAATAATGGACCCCAGAGAATTGCATGCTGGCTTTCGGCAATGCTTTGGTTTAAGGCTATATGGCCAGAGTCCCAATCTCTGCTTTTTTTTTTTTTTTTTTTTTTTTTTTTTTTTTTTTTTTTCCTTGCAGGAGTTACTGCCAGACAAGTCGTATCAGTGATCAAGACAATGTTTTTGCAATACACTTTCCCCTTTGCGCTTCTTTTGCACATTGGCAAATAGTCTCCAGTGGGTCTCCTGGGAATCAGCACAGGGCAAAGAAGACCATGCTGAAAAGGAAGAGAACCTATAGCCAAGGGTTGGGTGATGCAAGATGAAAAGAAATGTGAACTTCTAGGATATGATTCTGGGAAGGTGCAAGAACCATTAGAAAGGTGCCTCAGCCAGATCAAAGGACATATGGGAGAGATGATACTACAAAGATGTTAATTGCTTTTAAAAAGCAATGGGAAAGGTGAGAGTGGAGACCAGTGCAATTCAAGTGGGAATGGGAACATAAGTTTAAAGGGTATATATATTTTTTTTTTCACTGAGCAAGTGTTTAGCCTGTGAATCTCTGTACATAGCCAGCAGTGTGGCCAAAGAGTGGTGTTAATGGATCTGCTTTGCCATATCTGTTGCTGGCATCCAAGAGACCTTGTCTGGACGGCTCAAGGAGCCATCAGTCATGACTGTAGTCAGCAAAGTAGGTAGCAACAAGGACAGCATTGTTGCTTTCTGTTGCTGACCTGAAGATGCCCACACACTCAGATTTATCCTTTCCAGAGGTGCAGAACTAAGGCTTTTACTAGCTGGCTCTGGAAATCACACCACTGTAGTTGCACACATTTGTATGGAAGAGCTGTTGGGATGTGATCTGAAAAGGCTCCAGCAAAGCCAAGAAAGTGCAGTACAGCTCTGTTCTTCCCTCAGCTGCAATGATGGAGGGAAAGAAACATCTCAGAGGGAGGAGGATCAAAAAACAGAGGGATGGAGAGAGCTCCTCACTTGTTGGCATCATTAATGAGAGAAAATACTTAATGCAATTAGCAATGACTCCTCCAGGGCTTTACATGAAACAAATTGGTTCTTTCCACTTGGTGCTTTTGCGGGAGCCTGGGCTTACTACAGGGGCATCTGCATTCAGACAAGAAGACCAAGCAGTCAGGTGGTTGCTCTGGCAGACAAGAAGCCATATGGCCACTGCCTTTCTTGCCTACAGTGCATGACACCAGCCAGTGAAGTGTTGGTTTTAACCCGCTGGTGCAAAGGATTGATCCTACCTAAGCACTTTTAAATTTGTGCCTAAAGTCTAAGGAAGGGAGACTTACTATGCATTTGGGCACTAGGCAGCTCAGCTTTCTCGCTGTTCATCTTGGAGGACGTTCTGATGATGAGAGGGTTTGCTCATATCTCCATGGTATATAGGAAACATGAACTGAGTTTGTTTCTACCTCCCTGATAGGAATTTGAATACCTAAGGTTTTTGCTGAATCCAAAACTGAAGCCATTTCACCAATATCATTTACTCAACCTGTCAAAGCAGGACCTTGAACCCTGTGCTCCCAACCAATGTCCTGGCTTCCAGGTGTGACATGAAGTGCTTTATGTGCTGAAGTTTGTTAATGTGCTGAAGCATCTGAGCTGTCATTTAGTCTCATGCATGGTCCGCTTGAAAAGGTGTATGTTGGATAGATCTTGTTACAAGCCAGCGTATGGATCTCAGCTAATTTCCAGTTGCATATTAACTTGGTTATATATACAGAGATTGTGCTGACCCAATTTTTCACCCATTCCCCACACTCATGTCATTAATCATCAGTGAGATAATTCAGTACCTTAGAAAGAGATATTGTAGTGGTATATTCAAAGCAAAAAATCATGAGTAGTTACTAAAAAACCCTAGACGCTGCAATATGTTGCTGTTGGGTAGTTTGAGGGATTATAAGAGTGTATTTCATCTATCCCTTTGGAAAGACAGAGAAGACTGCTCGACTCACTGTTATGCATCTTTTTCAAACCAATTTCTAAAAAATATATTTTCTTATTTTGTTTTCCAGGTCAACAATGCAGTTCTCAGCCTGGTTCAATTTTCTGCTTCTCCTTCCTTGTTTTGGTACCACCAAAACTTGCTTTCCCGGGTGCCACTGTGAGGTGGAAAGTTTTGGTCTCTTTGACAGCTTTAGCCTGACCAAAGTGGACTGCAGTGGAATAGGCTCACACATTGTTCCTGTCCCAATCCCTCTGGATACCTCCTACTTGGATCTGTCCTCAAACAAACTGGAAACAATCAATGAATCAATGCTAACTGGCCCTGGATACACTACCTTGGTGAGCCTTGACCTGAGCTACAATAAAATTGCTAAGATTTCCTCCACAACCTTCTCCAGGCTTCGGTACCTGGAGTCCTTGGATCTGAGTCATAACTCTTTGGAAGTCCTTCCAGAGGACTGTTTCTCCAGTTCACCTCTGGGGGACATAGATTTGAGTAATAATAAACTTTTAGTTATAGCAATGGACACTTTTGCTTCCAAAGGTCAAGGAAAACGCATGAATGTGGACCTATCCAATAATATGCTCAGCACAATTACAAGGCACCGTGAAAAGAACATCCCCAACATCCAGAATTTAAATCTTTCTGGAAACAGGCTAACATTTGTGCCAAATCTTCAAGGGATTCCTCTACGATATTTGAATCTTGATGGGAATCCGTTAGTCAAGATTGAGAAAGGAGCCTTCATGGGGCTGAAAGATTTGATGCATTTATCTCTCAGCAACCTACATGACTTTAGAGAGTTATCTCCTTACAGTTTCAAGGAACTACCAGCCCTCCAGGTTCTGGATTTATCCAGCAATCCCAATCTGAAGTCACTGAGTGCTGAAGTTACCTTTGGTCTGAACTCCCTGCAAGAACTTAACCTCTCTGGGACAGGTGTGTCATCCTTGCCAAAGACTGTGCTGAAATACCTGCCTTCCATCAAAAGCATCACCTTGCGGAAGAACATACAGTGTCTTAAGACCATCAGAGAAGGACAGTACCACCGACAAACTGGGCTGACCAAAAAAGAGGTCCTCATTTGTCATGACAGCCATGGGTCCGTAGCAGCAGCACCTTACGTTTCATGATGAAAGCTGTGAAGAAAGGTTGGGGAATCAGGGGGCTGGGAGGGTGAGGGACCACGGGAGATGTACAGGTGTCGGACTGAGATGGCTTGCAGTGTGCCTTTTGTAAAACTGTCAATAATTTATATATTTGTACATGCCAATACTTGATTGTTYGTGGATTTTATAAACTCTCAAATTCTGACCCACACATCATCGGCAGGCTCTGGATTCTACCCAGTGTATTGAGGGCCTGCATCCAGCCTCAAGAACAGTGTTGCTGGACAACAGGGACCAAGCTGCTCTGCAGGTCCCAGGGCAGAACAGCTGGTCTGGCACAAGCCATCATGGATCAGTTATGTTTGCAGGAGCAAAGCTATGTCTCTSCAGAGGGCACATCAAAACATACCAACTTGGTAGCTATTTGCTAGCAAACCCATGCTTCAGTCTTTTTTTTTTTTTAATTATTATTCCCCAAGAAGTGCCTTCYAGATGTTGCCTTCATTAGCAGCACCCTGTTCCTTGTCATGCACTTTCAGTCTGAAGAAGTATTTCCAGACAAACTTGATCACAGGGTGCTCCTAATGTGCTGATTTTTGCGTGTTATTTACATAGATGTGCAATGAACATTGAAGAAGTGGAGATCATTTCCCCATTTTCTCCCCATTTTCACATTTCATATTCTTTTCATGTCAAATTACTTTAGATGTAAGTTACTTTAGATGTAACTGTTCCAACCTCCTCTTTTTAACCTTTGTGAGCCATTGCTCAGAGAGGATGAGTAGCAAGGGAAGAGAAGCAAAGAGAGAAGAGGCTGCCTGCAGCTGGAAGCTCACTTGAGAACTACTCTTCCACGRAACAAATTAAGTGAGCTTCAAAGTGAAGAGATCATGTAGCTTAGCTTGKGAAGAAAAGAAAAGTAAAGAAAAGAGAGAAGAAAACTCTCCTTTCTGGGAAGCTTGGAAGAATACTTGACAAGGATTCTTCTCCTGACGACCTTATCAAACCATGACAGACCCAGAGGACTTTGGAATAAGCTATTTTCCTGCTGATGTTCCCCATCTGAACAAAACATGTGCAACTCAGCTGGGCTCGTGTGAAGCAATTTCCAGTGCAGAAATGCTCTCCAGAACGTGCCAGGGGAAGAATTAACACTGACGCCACAACTGTGGAATTATTTGGCTATTGGGGAAAGATCTTGGGATTTGTTTTTTTTCCAGAGTTGTGGCTTTTCTTTCTCTTGCACAGCTCCTTGGCTGCCAAAAGAAGTCTGATGAAAAGCCTGGTCCCCAGAGCTTTCCTTACCTTTCTCCACATTGAAATGCTGGCAAAGCAAAGAGTAGTCCCTCTCATTCCCCTTGCTCTTCAGGTTAAAAGAAAGCAAGGGAAGGCAGCAGAACATGATTCAACCCGGTGGTACGGAACGCCTTTGACCTGCTTATTGCAGCTCCTGCAGTGGATGCTGATGTCCAGTCTGAATCTGGCACACTGTTCTGGGGTTGRGAAGGGAAGTTATAGATGGGGGTCCTGGTCGGATGAGTTTGCAATTTGGTCTCTACACACAGGCTTGCATCAGGGTAACATTGAAAAAAATGTTTTCAACTGATTTAGGTAGGTCCCCGCAAAGATGACGCAGACATAAACCCGGCTTCAGAGCTTGAGCGCAGTCACTGCAGATGGATTTCAGAGCATTGGTACACATGTATTTTGCAAACAGCTGATAAGGTTAACAAACAACAGCAGCCTTCGCTACCTATTTATTGCTGCTATCTCAGTCATAAAACTAGAATGACATGGGCCTTCCCCCTCTTCTGCCTCAGCAGCAGAGGTGATCCTGCGCCTGCAGAGAAGATGCCCCATGAGGTCTCTTCTGCTGGCCCAGCATCCTTTAGGCAGCCACCAACATTAAGTGATGTCTGGAGAGACTGCAGGGATCTGGGATCAGTGCTTGGGGAGAAGATCAATGGGGTTGAAGTGTCCTACCCTGCTCCCAAGTAGGGCCAGGCACTGACGGAGGGTTCTCCAATGAGACTGAGCTCTGCAAGTGCTGGAAGGAGCTCAGGCTTCCTCCTCACACCCTCAAAGTTCTCTTGATGTTGGAAATCCCATTGCCCAAAGAAGATATCACCAGTGACAGCTGAAACCTGCTGAGCCCATAAAAGCAAGCCACTGCCAGGGATGCTGAACCCAGAGTCAACGCCTTAGTTTGGATATTGAAATCTTTCCCCCCAGTGTTTTCATTTATCTCCTTTTCTGTGATATGATCGTGACCCTTAGGGTGGAATTTTAACCCTTTCCTGCAATGCTGAGGGCTTTACCTCCTCTACTGAGCCTCTGAGATGCTCAATCAGCCTTCACAGTACAAGAAACATGCAGATTTTCTTAAAAAGGCAACGGGACTGCCAGAGGCAGATGGAGATCTGGAGGGGAATAGTAACCAACTGCAATGCAAGATGGGGGCAGTTTGGGATGGGAGGGGGGTTGTTTTTTAGTGGCTCTTGCCTTTTTAAGAGAATTCTTTTCTGCTGGCAGAAAACATAATTTTAAAAAAGTTGTTTAATTTTTTAAGTCTGTATGTAGATAAAATGTTACAGGGATCATATACAGGCTGTAAAAGTTACTGTCTTTGCACCTCTGTGGTAAATCTAAAACCCAATGTGACAATCCAATTGAAGACTGCAAGATTTCCTTGTGTAATCTCATGCTAGCTGCTAGCTAAACAAGTCTTAGCAAAGGCTGGCAAATACCGTCGCTGTATTAGTTTGTTTTTTAAAGAATCTCTGCAGCATTGTAAGGCTTTGTGATTACTCACAACATAATAAAGTGATTTGGAGGAGAATAACCCCAGATCTCCTGCATTTATTTACTCAGTGCTGGGAGGGAGGCAGCTGTCACTGGGTGCAAAGTCCAACACCTTGTGCTCTTCCTGGTCCTGCAGTGGCCGAAACACMGCTTCTCCTCTTGCCCTGCCAGCATCCCTGCTGTTGCAGCTCTGAACTTGGAGCAGGATTCGTCCTGCTGCCTCCAGCTCCCTGGGCTTCTTGCTGGCAGAAAGGCTTGATGGCTTTACTTGGTCCAGACAGGCTGACTCAGAGGAAATTACGGACATGTGGCTGTGAGGCAGCCCAGGAGCAAATTTC
Organism: Rhea americana; assembly: GCF_003343005.1. NCBI lineage: Eukaryota > Metazoa > Chordata > Aves > Rheiformes > Rheidae > Rhea > Rhea americana. Next base: position 652,676 of record NW_028185761.1, on the reverse strand, counting down.
CTGCTCCAGAATTTGCTTAAAAGCTCGTCAGAGTTGGTGGGATGCTCTTCACGTGCCTTGCCAATTTGCAGCTCRCTCTGCTGGGGTGGGCAGGGGGGAACCATGGCAGGAGCGAGGCAAAAGGCTGGGTTTGAACAGCAGGTGGTTTGGGCAGAGCCTGCGAGCTGTTGGATCAGTCCTCAGCGAAGGGAGCGAGCAAACGATTAAAGCAGCCGCACCGTAGCGAGCAAAGCCGCGCGCTGCCAGACCRCAGCGCGTTCAGCTGTAAGATAGGTGTTTTCCGGCCTCAGCGCTGCTCTCCGCGGAGCAGGAGGCTGCTGCAYGGAGGGCTAAGCTGAACCATTGCATAATGAATAAATAGCAGGATCTCAGGAGGGCTTTGCCTGCTCTTAAATAGCAAATTTAATTTTAAGCACTTTYTGGTGCTGCATGTTAAAAGAGATCAAGCGATGCTGCTCTCGGGAAGCTGCAGCATGCCCATTCCTCCCAAGCCTGAAAGAACAACTGTGATTCCAGCAATAAATTGTGGATTGCCTGCTCGAGCCTGACCTTGCTCCCTGCTGGGGCCCATATCCTGGTTTAACACTGTTCCGAGGAGGAAATGCTTTCCTGCTGCGGATTCTGTGCTCCCACTTTTCTTCCCCTTTCCCCTTCCCTCTGATGATGCCTCAAAGCCCTTCCACCTACCCCATTTCCCCCATTTTTCTGTGCCCCTCCTCTGAACACTCTCGGCCATGCTGGCTCCTTCCCTTAGGCAGAGGCACGCTCTTGCTCCAGGTCCCAGTTTCCTGGMGAAGGACTCTCTCCTGGGAGTAACMSGTCTGAAGCACTTTAGACTGAGCTGGATTCTCCTGTCTCCTGGTAAATGCAGTGATTACACAACTCTAGTCTTTTTTTGGATYCTAGACCCTCCTGATATTCCTCTAMTCCTTTCCTCTCATTCTACTAGATTTTTATTATTTAAATAGCCTATCTGTAGCCATCTGCATGGGAGGAAGCATGCGAGCCACCATCCAGGCAAGCATGGCAGAGTACACTCCCCACGGGACACCTGAAACAGCACAAACATCCCGACGGGAAAGGGAAAGGCACGCAGTGACTCTAGGCTTGGAAATTTTGATGAGACACTCCCTCCAGCCATGTGAAAATGCTGTCAGTTTAATACTGAGGCACGACGGACAAAACCCTGGTGCCAGACATCTCCCAAGCCGCCCGGGCCAGGAAGACTGGCCGGATGAGTGAGCTGCAAGCTCTGGCTGTCTTCAGGACCAGCTCAGCTTTGCAGCCGGATACATTTGCCCTGGCAAGTGAGATGGACACTTTAATTAGAGGCTCAATATTTTTAGAAACAGGAAAACCTCAGTGGAGGCTGAGCAGTAAAGATAGGTTGGGTTAAGGAGGGGAGAAGACGTGGCTGAGCAGCCATTTGCTTGTTGCTTGCAATCTCCTGGAGAGATACCAGCATCTCACCCTGCTTTCCACTGTGTTGGGAAAGGCAGGTGGGTCCCAGCTCCAGCTTAGTCTGTGAAGAAACTGAGGGTCTCTTTCTCCATCTGCTTTGTGCCCAGGACTTACGGGCAGCACAGGGCAACCTGTATCTCCTTGGTCAAAAAGATACACCCCTTCGTATCCAAAAGCTCCCCTTTTCTTGGTCTGTAAGAGCTTTTTCTCCAAGCTGTCAGCTGTCAACCTCCAGAAGTCCCTCACTGGCTGATTATTTGCCTGACTTCACAGCAGCGGTAGGTGCCTTCCCTTTTAAAAATAGCTACTGCTCCGTGTATTTTCCATTTTGCAGGAGGCTTTATTTCCAGCACGTTTGTTCCACACATCCGAGCTTGTTTAGGCTGGAAAGTGCACCCTTGCCATGCCAGAAAATAATGCTGTGCGGCTGGTCATAATCCTTCCACATGCCCCACGCTGGTCCCTGGGGAAAGCTGTGGGGCAGTGAAACCCTCTGCTTCATGCATGCTCTCAGAGGTAGCACTGCCACACGCCAGGCCATTACTTTCCTCTCCTGCCACTCCAGAGCCACCCTGTTCCTTCCCTTGTTGAGTGGCTAGCAGACCTGGGAACCYGATTAAAAGGTCAAAAATTTGAGGTGAAACTGGGCCGTCTCTGCTGTAGCAATCAGGGAGTTGGAGCACCATCCCTTAATCACATTGTTTTATCTCCTAGGATTTATATGACTGTGTGTACATGTCTCTCAGATCCAGAATAAAACTCCTCTGCCAAAAGCAGCAATTCAGCCCTCCTCCAGCCCCCGTCACTTATTCCCACCSCTCTCACTGACGTTGGTTCTCACCTAGTCTGGTAGCAAAACCAATCCACAATGTTCAAATGCTTTGGCATGCTGCAGAAGCAGCAGCCCACTGCACTAGGTGCTGCACACGCTTTGGAAAGCCCTGCCAGGTACAAGGGGATGCCATGAATTTGGGTAGYCGTAGGGCGGTGCTCCACATGAGGGTCCCCAGTCTCCGCTTCAGGTGCATCCCAGGGGCACAAGTCAGCCTTCCATAGGGACAAAYGTTCCTCTGGAAACCTTCCCACCACCATGGCGAAGTCCCTTAAGCTTCATCGATACGTGCCCAGGTCTCTCTGCTTCACATGCCCCTCTCTGCTTCCTCGTTAGCGGTGGATGTGTGTCACGGCRCTTTCTGGTAATTGACTTGGGCCGTGTTGGGAATTTGAGCCTACATTTCAAAGAGATCGTTAACCTCCTTTTCCTTCTCTTTGAACTGCTTCGCTTCATTGTAGGTTAAAGGAAACAGACAGCTTCTTCCTCCCAGAGCCTCTTTTGATGAGAGCTCGGCACATTCGAACAGGGATTACATGGCAATTTTACCAGCTCAGATATTGGCGCYAGCATGTTACTAAGTGGCCTGTGAAGATGCATTTCAACTGGAATTAAGCGGCCCCTTGATTTCAGAGGGATTTGCAGATAAAGCAATGGTCGAAACACACTCAAGGGTTTGGCAGAAACACGTAATATTGCTGGTCTGGCAATGCTTGCCTCCTGCTCAATGCTCCAGCCTGTCCAGCAACAAGTTGGGGGGGGGGGGCCTCAGCCCACAGAGGAGCAAAGATTGGCCACAGGTCATGGGTCATTTACCCAGAAACGTGGTTGAAGCCTGTTTTCCACACTGGACTTTCAGTGTGGCTTTGGGCACACCAATGACAACTTTCTAAGGTGTGTTTGCACAGGCTGTTTAAGTCATCCCGTGACTGCAGGACAGCTGAGAGAAGTCATCCTGCCCTTCTACTCCCTTAAATAAAAGCTAGCATTTTTGCAATCCTTCAGTATATAAAAATAGAAAAAGGAAGACTAGTTTTCAGACAGACCAGCAAGCTGAACCAACCCATCTGGTGGGTTCAACCCACTTGCTGCTACAGAAACACACAGAAAGAAGAGCATTGTGGTAGGATGGCTGAGGCCAGCTGTGACATTGCATCCAGATACAGGCTATCTATGCCAGCGAGCTAGCTCAGTTTCCTCTTTCTACTGAAAGGATAGAATTAAAATGCCTTGCACATCAGGCACTCTGAATCCCTCTTCACAGTAATAGCTGGACTCTGTGAGAGGTGCCTGCATCCCTTTTAGGACTGAAGGCCTCCAAGTATCTCTGAGCCTCCTGACTACTTATAAACTCTAATCCAGCTCCCCTGGATTATATTGGTTGGTCTGCTATGAACATAAACATAGGTAGAGCTGTGAGGTGTTGGAGTATTAGACTAGACAACGTACTCAAAGAAAAGCTCTGCACCATGAGAGCTGAGATCTGTGTTGTTAGGTCTCTTTGACAAGCAGGAGCACAACAAGGCCTGTGGTCCTAAAGTCCTTGCACTGTTAATGATGCCTAGAATGTCTCACAAAGGTTTCCATGTTGGGTAAATGTAGCCACTTGCATGTACCCATGACACGAAGGAAAGTTCTTGGAAGGACAGTGGTGGATTCCTTCTGTCTCCAGCTTGCAATTCCTCTTCCAAATTAGAGCTGAGCATGCCAGGGGTGTCTTGACTTCAGATTCGGCCCAATAAATAGGAAGGTGCTCCCAATTACCTCACGAGGAGCATCCACTTTTGGGTGAGGCAGACATAGCGTGATCTCAGCAAGTTTGGACTCAAGAGCAACCAGGTTCTGCCCCCATAACTACCCCTCTCTCTCTCAAAGTCACAGCTCCCTGCTCTGCCATGCAGTATTTGAAACCTGCCTGCACTCACAGCTCAAATGCAGAGGATGGCAATCATGGTGCAGGAGGCCACGTTCTCTCCCAGGTCTGCAGCGCGTGCAGCAGCAAGGACAGACTTTGACAGCTCCTCGCCTACAAACTGGCAGACCTACTGGTGCAGTGWGCCTCTTATCCTAATTTCCCCTTAGCATCACTGTCAGTGCTGTTTGACTTGCAGATGGCTAAAGGGTGTCCGTGGAGTCTTTATTTTTTCCATAACAAATCCTTTCCAACACAAGCATAAGCAGGTCAGAGCTGGGGATCTTTGGGGCTGGATGCTGTGCTGATTACTCAGGATTCAGCTTTCTCAAGACAGAAATGGAGGGGAAGCTAGCCAGTACAACCCAGCAGTGCCTGCACCGGAGGAGTGGTGTGTGTTAGTCAACTCTTTGTGGTTGAGGGTAGGCTGGTGGGCCAAGAGGGATAGGGAAAAGAGAGATGTTGGAAAGCAACAGGGGCTTGCTAGGAAGAGGCTGGCCAGAACAGGGTATTAGATGTGTAGATGGTCAGAGGAGGTCCTTTCAGGAAGAGAAAGAAGGGGCCCGGCTGTAGAGTGCAAACATCCACTCTAGAGGATATCAGCACTGAATACCTCTGAGCCTCTGGACTTTACACCTCAGATACAAACAGTGGCAGCTCCTGTTTAGCCCTGGACAGYCAGCCTTGGCTGAGGGCTGCTTTGTCCAGCATCTCTCAGTACGCTGGTGTTTCACTGCTGTGTCCTCACTGGCACCCCTTCACATGGACCAGACAGCAGCAGCCAGCCATTCCCACAGCCCCTTCTTCTCAGTATTGCTGTCAAGGGGCAAATATCCTTTCCTGGGCCAAGATACAGTCAGAAGATGTAGCACAAACAAAGATACTGTGGTGACAGGCTCTTTGGGACATTTTTATGGAGAAAATTATTTCAATGCGAACAGTTCTCTGTACTGAGTCCCACTGGAGAGAGCCAGCTACTTTTCTGTCCTGCATCACATAAAGGGCATAGAGAGGATGGAGGAGGAGATAAGCAGCAGGAGGAGAATGGAGGAAGGCAGTTCCCACRGGCCAGATATCCCATGACACTGCCAGTAGTCTTGTCAAGCTCACTTTGCGCTACCTTCTTTAATTTATAACTCAGCTACAGCATTTTAATTAACCAGGGCTCTTCACTTTGTGCCCATGTGGCAGCTGGTGCTTATAGACCTGTCTGCTGCCTAGCACAACCCTCACGTCATTTTATGGCTCAGCCACTGCTTCAGAAGATGTCCAAGGACAAAGGACTGTTTTTCTCCAGGAGAGCAAGGCTTGACCTGCCCACCCCCAAAAGTGTGAACCCACACTGAAGCAGAGCACTTGTTTTTCTTTTTTTTTTTTGTGTCTTCCGGTACGGATACAGGGACGCCTTCTGACTCCTTTTTGCAGGGAGTCTTCCATGGTCTCCCAGATCAAGGGCTGCCAGACAGCAGTCATAAGAGGCACACAGTGGTGACATCTGAAACCAGRGTAAAATTCTCTATGGGGTTTTAAATTGCAGGGGACAAACAGCAGCCTCTCACCTGCCCAGACTCCATTCATGGCATGGATCAGACAGGTCATCCTGTTCACTGGAGGCTCAATCCTGCTGAGATGACACCTTGGTTCATTTGCAACAGTAGCTCCTGCAACTGCCTCCTGCAATATCAATTTTTYGTTCAGCTTCACTCCTTTCAGCTCTCCTAGTCTCTACCCCATTGCTCGTCCCATCTTTCAAAATGGTGCTCTCTCTTCTCCTTCCTTCAAGTGGGTTTTTGGGAGGAAGAAAGAGAACGGGAACAGGAGTTTCACAAATTTTTTACTTCTCTCTGACAAAAGCTGTAAAGCTCGAAGATCTTGCAACCCGCATTGTGTTTTCCCTCATTTTGACTGCCCTTGAATTTGGAGGACAAATCTTGCATGTCCCTGTGACTCCACTACTATCCCTAATTCAACCACTCCAGGCTGTGAATTTCCCTTCTGCTAATCATCGTCTCTACATTTTTGTAGGACTCAGCCATACGATAGAGATACCACAATTCAGCAAGTCCCCCAAAGTCACCAACCAAATCTAAGCTCTTACCTTCCACAGCACTGAGGGAGACCAYGTTAATTTAAACCTGAGTAAAGGGCTTATGCTAATATGTTTTACCTCGTGTTTGCAAGAAGCTAAGTGCACATAGTTACACARGTCAGCTGACACACAGTAACTCACAAAATCTCATAGAGTTGTTCTAGCATCTGAGTCCTCACATTCACAGCATAAATCAGTCTGCCCTGCTGCATAGCCTTTGGGATATTTCTGGAGAACAGTATTTCTACTGTCCTATAGTATTTTTTTTTCTTTATCTGTACCCATTGTGGTCATTTCTTCTTATCTCTTCAGCAATTACAAAACCTGAAATACTGCATGAGGATATTTTTCAGACCTCAAAAGCTCCTGTCTCTGAGAGTCTAAGGCAAGGAACTACTGAAGAGGGAGTAGYTTTTCTTGTGACACATACTAAAGAAAATGTATTCCTGTTTGATTCCTGCCTYTTTTGCAGGAACACTGGCGGCAAGTTTTTCACTGTTTTGCCACTAATCCCGATTTCCAGCATAAACATTCTCCATTTCCCCTCAAAAGGAGGTCAGAGCTGGGGATCTTTGGGGCTGAATGCTGTGCTGATTACTCAGGATTYRGCTTTCTCAAGACAGAAATGGAGRGRAAGCTAGCCAGTACTACCCAGCAGTGCCTGCACACTTCCTCCCAAAGTTCACAGAATTTTTCTCATGTCAAATGTTTGTCAAGTGATTACTTTGCTCCAGGAAAAAAAAGGGGGGGGGGCAAAAAAACTCCAGCTATTTGTCATAGTACCATCAGAGATCTGCATCCTAACGAGGGTAGAGCTAAAAATATCCCTAAAAAAACAAGAATGAAGAARGACACAGAACCTTTCTCTACAACATCCCATGCGAAACATTTGGGTAATGCATGRTGCAACTTTGCTACAATACTATTGTCACCATCATTTCTTATMTATCCTATGGCAACACTCTGAACAYCCTAAGACCMAGAYTTTTCCACTGCTAGATGCTGCAMRAAGATGTAGTTTCTGAAGGCTCCTGCCTCAAAGATTTTACAACCAAAGAAGACAGCCAAAGGAGRTATTATCACAGAAAAGCAGAATTGGGCTGTGATTTTCAGTGAGTTTTCCCAAAGCTTCATTACAAAGCTGCATTTTGTCTCTGGTTGCTTTAGGAACTCACATAGGTTCCATCTAGTGCATATTTGTTTGCTATGAGATTGTCCTAGTGGAGTGTCAAGCCTTTTGAGAAGTTCAGTGAGAAAGGCCTCTCCCTTTGGAGACCATTTCACAGTCAGGTTTGAATTCACACCGAGACATCTTTGTCTCACTGAAGAATATTCTCTAAGAGAATCTGCAAATGCTAGCTGTTTTCTCGGTTTCAGTAGCCCCAGAAAAGYAGTAGTGCCTCTTCCATCTCTGTGCACTTTGTGCATAGAGAATGTACCCATTGAGCAACTAAGGTAGACAGGCAAATGCTCTGTCTGCARTTGCTTCAGATCCACCCTTCCTGAAGCTAAAATCAGAGGCAAACTGCATTTTGGCAGCACTACAAAACAGAACAGAAGTGCCCCAACCGGCAGGGACCCCATACTAATCCAGTAGCCAAGAAGAAATCAAAATTACAAAAACAGCCCCAGCAACCTGATGGAAATTCGTTCATTCCTTCTCCTCAAGCTATGGGAGAAGAGCCCCAGCTCAACCCTAGTGTCCGGTCATATCTCCATATTTCAGGGCCACATATCACCCTCCTGTCTGCTGCAAAGGAACCTCATTGCCCCATCCGAAGCAGCAGTTCCACATGGCAGAGCACAGCTATGCAGTTTCCAGCAGAGCTCTGGAGCCAGCCAAGCAGCGTTAGCCTAGTTTTTCATCCMAGCAAGGAAGTCCAGGCTCCTGGCAGGCTTATTAGCTTTGGCACAGAGCTCGTCTGACACCTGGCCAAGGCATTCTGGCTGCAGCTGGATCTGCCTGGCTTGTATCCCACCAGCTTGGGTCCCTCCACATCACACTTCCCTCCCTCCCAGTTTAACRTGGACAGAGCAAGTTTGTGTGCCCGCTCAACTCAGCAACAGGGATGGCTCCAGATTTGGAGGTTAGAGGGGTTGTTCAGACACCAAATCAGGAGAATCAGCCATGGAACTGGAGAGAACTCAACCCCAAATCCTGCCCTTGAAGAGGAGCAACCCAGGAAGGGAACAAGCAGATATACTCCAGAGAGACACTCTGCTGAAGAATCCTCTCCTTTTCATAAATCCAAATATCCCTGAGATTCAGAGGTCTCCTTGCAAAGCACTGTGTTTTTCAAGAACTGAGATTTCCCCTCTGTCAGACAAAGCTGGTGCCTTCTGGCCAGCCCATCTGGCCTGGCCTAGTGGATATTTGCACACAAACTTCTCTTGGGTGCTGGTCATGTGGACAGAAGCAAGAGTGAAGTATCTGCTTTCCTCTTGTATTTGTTTCTATTGCTCATCCTCCCCCTTTCAAATTCATACCAGTCAAATTTGAAAGTCTAGAAGAAAACTGCTTGGGTCTTTCCACAGATTGAAATAATCTCACAAAYAACTGGAAGAGAGCACAAAATCCCAGAGGCAGACAAGCTCTGGAAATCCAGCACAGGTAATTTCCCCAATGGCGCAAAAATCTATGCTYCATTTCTTAATTCACTTCCTGATTGCTAGGGAGAAAGGATAGTCCAAATCCATGGTAGGCCTGCTCATCCACCTCTCTTCTCTGCTAGTCTCTTCCACTAGATTTCACATGGGCAGAAGCATCCCAGGGGTGGTAAAAGGGACTGTTTCTCTTCCAGGAGCCCAGAATAAGGTATCACAGTTGTGTATAACTTAGATTTGGAAAAGGATTGAGATGAGGAGTTAGTGGAAAGATGGCGATACTTGCATGTCTCCTGAAGGTCACAGCGTACTGCAGGAAACCCTTGGCAGTGCTGTCTGGGTCACTTCAGTACCACCTCTGCTGGCCCTCCAGCAGGTAGACAGGGTGGGCAGGTAATGAATTTGGCTTTGAACTTCACCATGAGACCATTCCTTGCACAGGGCAAGGTACAAAAACACTTGTGCGTAACTCCTGTGTGTAACTCCTTCATCATCCTCCAGTCTTCCCTGGAGGAATGTGTCCCACTGCTGTCCCTGTCACTGGCCCTGTCCCATGGCTGCCCCTATCACAGACAGCATTTGACTTGGTGGGGGCTCTTTCCAGAGCCGATTCTATCTCACATAGGAAAAAATTGAGAATATCACCTAGTCTCCACACTTTTGAATTCACACACAAAGGGTTTGTGAAGACCTTGGTGCTCATGGCCTGGGAAATCCTTCCCATGTTTGCTTTCAGTTTGCACAGTTAGCACTGGTGCTAGAGGCTAACAGCATACCCAGGGCCACCCCTTTGCTGCTTGCTGCATCCACAGTGCTTGACTACAAATTAAACCTTGAGGTCTAGAATCAGAGGCCTTAAAGGCCAGCTAGCCTCTCTGCCAGCTTGGATCAGCCAGATCTACCCTTTCTGACAGAAGTGCGTCTCACCTGCTCTAACAGACCTGCAGCAATAGAGATCCTGCAACCTCTCTAAATCAGCTACTTTTGAGCAATTTTTTGTCCTTCTCATCAGATGCTCCTAGGGATTAACCTGAATTTTCACTAGCCCCAGTCTGCTGGTGACTTCCCATCACCACACAGATGTGGCGACTACGCCATTAAGTTAATTAGTGAGAGGCAGTGACACTGTATATCAGGTATGCTGGTGTGGTATCCACAGCCCACAAGGGCTATGTTTGAAGTGCTGAGTCCCTGCTGAAGGCTGATTCTCAAGTTAATGATCTTCCAGCAGCAAGTATGGCCCAGAACACAACCAGATAGCATTTTTATCAGCTTCAAAAGGGACTGACTGCCAGACCTGCTTTTCCCCTGGACTCCTGCTACCTGGTGCTGCATATTTAGGGAATAGCAGACAGCATGCATAGAAAACAGAGAGGTTGCTTTGCTATCAGTTAGCGTCCAAAACGGTCTTCAGGGAGGGAAGATTCAACATGGTCTTTCTGGGACGATTTGGGATCAAGGAGTAAAACCTGCTCTGAGTTAGCCTAGTTGCAATTCCTTTGGCTGCTTGATCAGGTTGAGCAGAGAGGTACTAAAGCCAGAATATCCTCCACCGTGTTGACCTTGGGTGATCCRGGTTAACAGTGCTGGAAGGAGAAAGCTTCTGCCAGTCCAAGCCAAGATCTCTTTGGACTAGGAGGGGCAGAAGTGAGGCTCTAAGGAGACTTGAGAATTGGATGGCAGCCTGCCCAGTCAATTCTCTGATAGAGGAGGTAATGCTACCATTTGCTCTTAGCTCTTGGGACCTGCCCTTGCATTCAGCTGTAGACTCTTCTTGCTCCACTCCCAGGCCAGGCCTCTGACCACCAAAGCAGCAGTCTCCAGACTCAGTTATAGCAGTGTTTGTGCCCAGCAGGCTGCATACCAGTCCTCTTCATGATCACTGCAGCAAAGTACTGCACACACCAGTACTGCCAACACACTGGATAGCCATGGAGGGGTGGCAGAACGACATAGTAGATTCTGCCTCTGTTCAGAAGTTACATGTGCTTCTGCAGGAAACAGAGTGCTGTTTCTCTCTAAATATTGATACTCCCGACATTGATATAACTCCTCAGGGTGGTGGTACCACCTCTGCTGCCAGGAAGAATGCCATGGATGCAAGTCATTGTGAAATATGAAGCACAGAAAGTCACCAGGCATTCCTGAAGCAAAAGCTTCAAGATGTGATGGAGGCCAATTTACTCACAACACCATATGTGCACGTGTCCTCCTGACCAGCATCCATCACGGATACGTGCAATGGCACTGGGAAAGGAAGAGGCCACCCACACTCCTTTTGCCCTGATACCAGGTAAAAGTCCTCCTTGTCTTTTCAAAGCATCTCGTCAAAGAGGACTGATTTGCTGGGAATAGAGAATAAGCTGCAGTTAAGATTCAGCCCGCAGCTCAGGTTAACCCTTTTTCAGCAGAAATCCTAGGTAAGCACTGGAGGAACAATGTGCATTTCTTTAAAAACAGATTAGATATTCAGCTCATTTGACAGATCTCTGATGGGACAGGACAGTCTGGCTCAGCATCTGAAGGCTCCAGGCCTGAGGTTAAGGGGCATGTTTTAAAAAATTTCACATGGACAAAAAGAGCACAAGGTCAGGACTAAGCTGATCACTGGATGCGGACAGCAGGATTGTAACTATTGACTCAGAAATCCCTAATGCATCTCTCCAGTCTCTGTTTGGAAGAAGGCACCATGTTGAGGTGGATAGAGCAGAAAGCTATCTGCAGCAAGGGAGAATTGTCTGCTATAATGACATCTTTCAAATCAATAGGCCTGGGTAACTCACTGCCAGGAGCCATAGAGGAATGACCCAAAGAGCCATTAACATTAAATCTAACAAGTCTTAGGGAACCTCAGGGAAGTGGAATGGGCTGGCATAGGGCCAGAGTCATGGCAATATGGATAGAGTAAAAGAGGACAGCCAGAAGGGTGAGACCCATCAGTTCTTAGCAAAATAATAGAGCAGTTAATTTGGGATTTCATCAGCAAGGCTGTGATCTGGACAGATGCACATACATCTGTAAACACAGTCATATGGCAGAGCAGAAAACCTTCATCAGCATTCATTATATTTTAGCTTCTGAGTCTTGGCTGATAAAGGCAGCTGTGGTGGTTTAATATGTTGCAATTGCTTCGAGGCATTTTGTTTGATTGTTTTTTTTCCTAAACTGCGTTATATGAGATTAACAAAACATGTATTAAACAGTGTCAGTATTGGCCTCTTGACAGGTCTTGAAAGATGTTTGTTAAGGGATGGGGTTAAAACCCTTTTCTTACCAGAGAGAGCTTAACACAGACAGTAGTGGTGAACCAGATGGAAGCAGACCCAGGTGCAGAGGATTAACGGGCTCAAAGGCAGAGACAGTGCTTAGGGGGTGCTGGACTGGGGAGGAGGAACTAGAAGGACATGTAGAGGACTTTTGTGAGGACTGAGGAGAGGCTGCGGAGAGAACAGTTCAAAGGGCTGTGTATTAGGAAAYGTACTGGCAGCAAAGATAGGCTAATACACAAATACCTCCAGCATGAAGGGCTGAGACCAGCAGGAAACTCAGGTCAGCGGCATCCAGCTGTAAGATCAAGATACAACCAAAGTACCAGAGATGGCTTGCAGACAGCATAAAGGCTGGCAGAAAATGAGAAATCTGGGATACTACCCCAGTTGCCCAGCTAAATGGATCACTGTCCTATAAAATGCCATTTCACACCCTTCAAGGAAGATAAGGTATCTGAGATAAATTCAACAGATTCCACCTAAAGGGTGAGAGACTGCCTTCAGCTGCAGTGACACAGGACAGGGCAAGACACCAGCCTGWGCTCCCAGGGAGACTAGTGTGATTGAAGAGCCCCAGAATGGGCTTGGGCAGTCAAAACAGGGAAAGATCCAGTATAAGAAAGGCAGATTTCTTACCTGGGTAGACTGGAGTCCTGGGGCTGTTAGGAGGTGGTGAGCTAGTTCTGCTGGCCACACACCAGAAACTGAGAAAACAGCAGAGGGCCACAGAAAAGCCCACGTTTTGGAAGCACAACCTGTCCATGTACAGTTTTAGGAACACAATCTTATTCATCAGACAAGGCTGAGAGGTGACTTGATCATTACACATGGGTATTTAGCAAAGCTATCTGGTACTAGGGCTGAAAGGGGAGGGTCTTCAACCATGCTGATAAGAAGAGTAAGAAGTCATGATGGTCAGAAAATAGAACTAGATCAATTTGACCTTTGAAGTGGACACCAACTCACTGCTATGAAGGTAATTAAATATTGGAACAGTTTATAAGGAAGGCTGTCAAATCACCAGTGCTTGATATTTTTAAATAAAGATTAGATATTTCTGAAAGGAGATGTTCTAATCCTGTTTCTGTGAAAAATCTATTTTCTCTATAAAGGAGGTCAGATAAGATGATCCTCATGGTTCCTTTTGACTGTACAGTCTGTGAATTTAGGAAGCAAAAAACTGCTGTGTGTAAGGAAAACATCTTCAGCTGGTGCATGGCATGTCAGGCAAATCAAGGAGAAATGTATAACATAAGCAAAGAGCTCTGCTCAAGAACATGTGGTCAGTGCTGGGAAGAGAGCTCAGAAATTCCTGGCTTTTATCCCATTAGCCTACTGGAAGATAGATAAGCCTCCTCATTTCTTCAAACCTTGTATGAATCACTGAACTACTTAGAGGTTTCTGGGTTTGCCTGGTATTTATATTGCAATAGCACTGAATAGATGCAGTCTGATTGTACTAAAATTATAGGGGATGAAAAGGCAGTCCCTGTCCTAAAAGGATTTAACATCTTACTGACGACACAAGGTGAGCAAGAAATGAAGTGTGRTAGCTGAAAGTCTAGATTGGTGTTTTCCTTTCTTTTCTTTAATGCTGTATCTTAAAAAGAAAAGGGAAAAAGGAGATAGAGAGAGGTATGACTAAAGAATACTAAATAGTACAGAATTAAAATAAAATGTTTCATTACAAATGGAAAGGAAACATTGAGCATTAGCCCACAATGAAGTCACTTTAGAGGGTTTTTTTCAGATTTGGTGGGTTTTTATCATTTAGCTGAAAACCCSCTAGAAAACCCAATTTTGCTTAAAATAGAGCATTTTTTTATCTTTTTTGATTTCAGCTACTGAACCAAAAAAATCCAATTTCTGCTCAGCTCTCTTAGAGCACCCCGGTTGTTAACGATCCAGAGGCCCCAGCTCACTACATGTCCCTATTTGGCAGCAGCAGAGTGAGGATGGAGCAGTCCTACTCAACACACACATGCTCACGCGCACTCACACACTGCAGAAATTTGTTTGCAAGGAGGCAGCAAGCAGTGACATATGGCTGGATGCTGTGGCAAGAGAGGACTAAGCTGGTCTCCATCAAATAGAGGAAGGAGTCACGCTCTTCCCCTGCCCATTCCAGGCATCACATAGGGCCTCCTGCTTACCTTCCTCGCTGCTTACCTCGCTGTGTTGCTTCACACACCACCACTTACCCTACTACTGAGCATTCCCAAACTTTGCAGGATTCTGGCCTCCTTGTGCACATCACATGGCTGCCTCCCAGCTGCAGTGGCTCCCAGAAAAGCAGCAAGGGTGTGTTTTTGCATTTCTCTGCTCCAGTTTAAAGAAGCAACAGCAGAAGCAGCCAGGTCACAGCCCTTTTGCTCTACGTTACTGAGACACTGATGTACAAAGTGCATTCATGGCTCCACGGCCTTTTGAACAGAGAAAGCTACTGGGATGCTGGAGGGAAGAGGAAAGCCAGCTCAAATCTTGAGGACATGACTTCCTGGTGTAAACCAGAAACGCATGAGGAGGTACCAAGTACTCCAGTTGAAATTAATTTCCTCCTCCTCAGCTCTGCTTTTCACTGCAGGACCCTTGCTCTGTAAACAGGGAAAAGCTTGGTTTCCTACTGCACAGAGCCACCGTGAGACCAAAGCATTGTGATGGTCCAAACCACAGCACAAACACTTGTCTCAATGTAGATGGGCAGCTCTCAGTTCTCTTCCTCATGCTGCTCACTGGACCTTGCTGTTTCTGAGCCAAACAAAGCTGTGGGGTCTCACCAGCCTTTTCTTTAAGACTGCAGGGTGTAGAGTTCCCTGCTGTCCACTTTCTCCTGGTGTCTCGAGTCCCTGGCTCCCAAAGGGAGCAGCATCACTTCGAACCTCTCATGCATAATGCTGCATGGCTCCTGCCAGGCTGGAGGTGCTGTGAGGTCATTCTGCAGGAGATGCTGCCTAGGCCCTGATCCAGCTGTGTAGGAACAGGGCAAAAGGGATCCTTCAAACGTCAAAGAGTGACCATGTCATATCACCTRGGGTGATCGGGGTGAAGGGAAGGACAAATAAAAGCATATATTGGTCATACTATAAGTGCACCTAGTATTCTGTTTCTGGAAGCATCCTAGGTAATAGCATGAGAAGAATGTAGGTGTGGGTGCTATTTCCTCAAGAGTACTTTCCTCAACTTTCATTGCATTCCTGGATCCTCAAGAAGCTCCTAAGGCAGGGTGGTTTCTAGCAAACTTCAATGGATTTCTCTTCCATGGACCTCACCAGCCTCTCTTTGAACATGTACGAGTTTTTCACACTCCCACTGCATTAAGTCTGCATTAAAAAATTACTCATTGCACGAAGAACCACCTCTTTTTGTTTGTCCTTAGAAAGAGGCATGGGAAAGGTGGAAGAAAGAGAGAGAAAAAGGGAGGAGGAGAGGAGAGGAGAGGAGAGGAGAGGAGAGGAGAGGAGAGGA
>NW_028185761.1:619003-636935 GCF_003343005.1 Rhea americana | reverse complement strand
AGAGAAAGAGAAAGACAAAGACAAAAAGAAAGAGAAAGAGAGAAAGAGAAAAGGAGAGAAAGAAAAAGAATTCAGCCTAAAACGCTGCCCTTGTAACTGCCTCTCAGTCCAGGGCTTTCTGCCATGGCAGAGATGGAATTACAGTGCTGGAGGAAACTCAATGAAATAATGATTACCCTTTGGATTTAATTAGCACGGAGCTGAGGCAGTGTCAAACAAGCATGTCTGTGCATCAAAACATTCCTGACGGCGTCTGGGAGCTCAGACCCAAACCACTCAGGCCTGCCAGGCATGAACACGCGCTTGGCTGTTCGCTCCCTCCCACGGGCCAAGTGGGCCAGGGGTGGGTGGGCAGGCTGCCTTCCCGCAGAGCGCACACGTCCCGGCGAGGACACGGGGCTGGGGTGGCTCCTCCAGCCCTCTGTCCAGTCCACGGCAGTTCTCCCTGAGGACTTTGTCATGCTGAGCATTGCATAAGCGTATCAAAGGAGGCATCCTCCRTCCCAGCAGAGCATGTAGCACTGGGAGGAAGATGACACCATCATGGCGCTCATGTCCTCTGCCTTATAAAGTACAGTCTTCTCTACCTGGAGAGAGCTAAATTTCCTCCCCAGGCCAAAAGGCCACCAATTATTGACATTTCACTTTGAACTGAAATCAGGTAGGGAGGGGRTTCCAAGATGGAGACAAGGGAGATGAAAGGGCACAGGACCTGGGAGGGCTGGGAGAAAGCCCCAGACAGGGGACAGCTATGATGGAGGGTCAGGGAGCAACCATAAGTCTCCTGCCTTGGGGGTCTATTTCAGTCTGCAGCCCGCTACTAGAGAAGTTCCTCCTTCTTTTGGCCACAGGTGCTTTGCTTCTAGTGCAGATAACACCCAAGTGTGTTTATGCAGSCTGTAACATCCAAAGGTGGGAGACTCAAAAAGCTTGTGGCTTATCCCATTTCACAGCTTGGCCAAAGGCTGGCAGAGACAACAGGAGTCATGAACTGATTGAGCTCAGGCATTCAACCCATAGGACACTCTGAGGTATGAGAAAAGGGCAGGAGAAGAAGGAGAACCAAAACAACTTGTCCACATCAGAGGAAAGGTTGAGGTTGAACCCAGACCACTGTGACTGTGTCCCAGAGTGGTCCCCTCCCTGGCAGGGGTAACACAACTGAGCTTGCTGGACATCAAGGAGGTGGGTTGGGAATGGCGGGGCAGAGGCAGAAAGCAGATTCAGCAATTCCCAGGCACTTGACTCCCCATGTTCTCCAAAACGTTTTATTGACGAGGAAACTGARGTAGAAAACAAAGGGTTAATATCATGATGGTCCCACTGATATCACTAATGCCTCCCACAACMCAAAGCAGCAACAGGAATAAAATTCCTGCCTGTTCATTCCCAGGCAGCCACCAAGACCCGTCCTGTAATTATAAGGGCCACTGGTGGAAAGATTTTGTACAGCAAGTAAATTAAAGCAGACCTCATTTGCAGGAGASAAAAAAGACACTCAGAGGAAATGGTAGATCTCAGGTTTCTGAGCCAGGCTGCGGAGCTCAAGCAGAGAGCACAGCTCTTTTAATTTTAATTAACTCTTTTAATTTTAAAAGATTTCATGCTAATAGTTATACTTACACCAAGAGCTTCTGCATGACTACAGTCAGGGAGCTCTTATGAATTGCTCCTTTCCTACCCACGGAAAAGGAGCTCAAAACTGACGTGAGACCAGGRCTTTACCAATTCTTACCAGATTTTTTTTATCCATTCACTTTATGGTGTGTGTCTCTTCCCTTTTATTGAAGTCACATTTGCCCCACAAAATATGCTAATGACGACTTGAGGACAGCAGCATTGCGCAGGCACTGTCTCCTCCACCACGAAGCTCCCTGTTTATTCGTCCATCACCTATACATACTGTTAACAGCTTGGCAGGGAAATTGCTCTACAAATTAAGCTGCTTAGCTACATGTGCAGAGCAGCTCTTGAGACTGTCGCACCATACGATTACAACACCAGACAAAATCCACAGGACCTGGAAGTGGCTTCTTCATCCCTCTCTCCACAAGAGAAGGAAAAATGGGATTAGCAGGGCAAGGATACAGTTGGTCATATGGTTGTTTAATAGAGGGCTAAAGTGCAGTAACAAGATGCACACTGTATTAAAGTTTAAATGAATAAAATTGCAGGGTACAGAGTCTGTTGAGTGCTGCCAGCTATCTCAGGTGACTTACAGCTGTGGACTTAGGAAATAGCATTAAACCTGGTTGCAAACTACAACTAATTGCATTGTCATGATATTAGCACTGTGGTTTCTAAATATTTGGAACAAAAGATTACTGTTATTTATTTATTATTATCATTTATTTTTCAATAAATCAGTCTTCCCCCTGGAGAAAGCACTTCAGGTCTGAAGATCCAGGGGCCTCAGTGCCACTTCTAATTAGAAAGATGTTCAGGAGGAAAGAGGAGGGAATAAATAACCTCCTCATAAATCATTTGCAAAGAAAGGGGTGGGTAGCCTAATGATTTTCACAATTTCTTTAATGAGAAGGAACAGGTAATTATGTTGACCTTGGAGATCATATTATTCTCCTTGGGCTAGAGGAGAGAAATGATGAAGGATTGCTTAGTGCTAGTGAAGGCTAGGGGTGCTGTTAGAGAAGAATGACAGAGTCATAAGCTAACCAGGGAACAGGGCATTTGCTGCATTGCCCCATCCTTTCCTACCTCCTAAGTGTTTGTTGTTGTGCCTGATTTTCCTTATCTTTTATTTTTTGGATAGGTTAGGGCCCTGGGGTTTGATTATTCATCTCCTTTTGTTGAGGCAAATGCAGTGTAGTGAAGGATATATTCTAAGTTATTTTTACATCCAGAATTTGTATACAGAAGCCAATGGGGCTTCTAGCTCCAGTGACACCTGTATAACCTCAAGCACTTAGATTTTTTTTTCCCTCTCCCATAACAGAACACATACCCTGAAATCAAGCTTCTTCTCGAAATAACCCTTCCATAGCCCCAAAGAGGGAGAAAAACTGTATTCGCCCAGTGGAACAGAGTAGTGAAGCCCTCAAGCTTCATCTGTTGAGTCTGACCCGATGTCCTCATGTATTTCTAGAGGTCTGTTAAATCCAGCAGGGATCTTTCAGATTTACAGCTGCCGAAGGACTAGCCCTTCGCTACAAGCATTGGCTAGCAGTTGCATAAGAGACATTCAGAGCCAGTGTCCTGGCAATTCCTCCTTCCCTTGGACTATACTGCTGCTGCTGTCCAAGCACACAAGTGGGCACTGAGAAACCAAACTGACTTAAGGTAAACACCCATCAGACTACTGAGGATTTCTATAGCATAAGACAGAAGAGCATAGTGGGTCAAACAGGACTGCTCGGGAGCCAAGACAAGACACAAGGACAGGACTTGGGGATTTGTTCCGTCTGATGTAAACATCTCCATTTAAGCTTAGTAGTCCAGACAGAATGGAGGGGAAAAGACACTGCTCCATGTGATTCAACTCATCTGGAAGTAAAGATAAGTTTCACTCATGGAGCTGTTCAGAGAAGCAAGTTCTTTTACCTGTGCCCCCAGCACTCAAACTTTCTGAGCAAGCGCAAGAATTTGCTTCCATTTTTCTTCTAATTCCAYTTAACTGCTGAACCTTTGAGAGTTCTGCTTCATTTTCCCCTGTGGGACCAATATGGGAAAGGAAATAAAGCTATCACTCAACCAAATCCTCTTCTCCCTCATTTCTCACGAATAGAGTTTGCCGATAGCCCTCTAAGACATGAGGCTGGAGAATGATGCTTTGGAGAGATGCTGTYGGCCACATGTTTTAATGAATAGGACTGAAATTTTCCCGCAGAGGAATCATTTGACAGCCTGTCACTCCAAAGTTTTACTCTTTTGCATATCACCTGGCAGAGCAGACAGGCTTCTGCATCATCTGTCATCTCTGTTGATTAAAATATTATCCAGACAAATGAGTTGTAATAGGCAGCAGTAAAGCGGCATAATAAAAGGCTGATTTTCCAATGGAAGCAATATCTGCTACAAGAAATACATAGTGCAGGGTCACTTGTGAGGTTGAATGCCAGATGCACTTGTGATATAAGAAACTGTAATGTAGATATAATAGATATAACTCTATTATTAAAAGCATGTGAGAACTGATAGATCCTTGCTCTTCTGCCGTTCATTTTCTCCTAGAAGCACCCACCTAGCAGTAAGCCTATGACCAGTCCATTTACATTTATTTTCTCTCGGGTTGTCCCATTTGTGTCACAAAGATTTTCTGAAGAAAAATCCAGTGCAGTCCTTTACAACCAGATGCTATGAGCAGTCAGGCCAACATCTGGGCTTTGTCTAAACATATGACAGCCACCTTGACCCCTAATCATCTCTGTCCAAACAAGTTAATTCCTTGCCTGGCAACATCCCAGTGGGAATCACTGCTGGTTCTAAATAAAGCTTGAAGTAAGTTCATTAAGAACTGTAAATGGAAAGTTAAACATAACTAAGCCATCTCAAGCTCATGAAGAAGAAGGAGGTTCAGTGGGATAAGGAGCTGTTGTTCTGCAGTGTAGATAGAGAAGACTTGGCTCAGTGAGAATATGAACGTGCCATCTTTCTCCTTCCTTTTTATTCAGGCCAAGCTAAAGCTCAGAGGACTTGTTCAGGGAATACTCCTTCTGACAGATGCCAAAATACTGAACTGATTAGTGAAGACCCTGCAGGACCATGTCCAAAGTTTTATCTGCAATATGGTCTCTGTCAGCTCTGGGGGAAGAGAGTGAGAGCAGAAAAAGTGTGATTAGCTAAAACATGGGAGTTTGAAGCAGAGCTTGGAGTAAGAAACAGAGGCTCATGACTCCTGGGTTCTCCTTGCTGTGAGCACAGGGAGTCACCTCATCATCCTGTGCCTCCTTTTCTGATAAACAGATTCAGTGAAGAAGGAGAAAT
This sequence comes from Rhea americana, assembly GCF_003343005.1. Lineage (NCBI taxonomy): Eukaryota > Metazoa > Chordata > Aves > Rheiformes > Rheidae > Rhea > Rhea americana. The sequence goes on along the minus strand of NW_028185761.1, from coordinate 631,994 downwards.
TTCCTTCCAYGGTGATGGAAACCATTAAATAACAGGTACCCAGAGGAAAAGTATGAGGAGCTTAACTTGGTTGCCTAAACATGCTTTATCATCCCATTTGAGGTCCTTTAAGGTATTCTGCCTGGCCCCCAGTTGTCAAAGGAGGAAATGGTTTCCTCATAGTTTCTGGGTAAGCATCTGCCATCCATACATTCAGCTAGGCACTAAATGCCTCCTTTAGGGTGACTGAATTGTCTTCTGGATTCCAAAGATATTTTTTAGATGTCTGTATCTCAGGCTGAATCCTACCCTATATCACTATCAAATGTTCATTCTAGCATCCCCTGCCACCATCCCATCTTTACCTCCTCTCTCCCAGTCATCTTATTCCTAACATCCTCAAACTAATCTCCACCTCTGATCCTGCGTATTCCAGTTCCGAATGCACCCACACATTCTTCGATGTATCACATTAAATTGAGGACTACATGTTCAGCTCCTTCTGTGCAAACTTCTGCTGCCTGTCAGCATAGAAGAACCCACCTAGGAGCAAGCCTATGACCAGCCCATTCACATTGTACAGTTTACTTCCTGCTTTGGGTTGGACATACTCTAAAGATGGCTTTCCTGAACCCTGGTCATAGTCCAAAGTAATTTAATTGACTGTTAAGACAATGGCAACCGATAGCAGTTTTCTGGTTTCCCCTGAAGGCCCCACGTCAACTGTCTGTGCCTCTCTATGCAGCCATCTTCTGCGCCTACCTATCACCATACCTGGCTGCTCACATCAGCCAGCAACATGTCTTTGTGGCAAAGAAGACCAATGGTATCCTGGGCTGCACTAGGAAAAGCATTGCCAGCAGGTCTCCAGCCCACCTGGAGACCTGTGTCCAGTTCTGGGCTCCCCAATACAAAAGAGATATGGACATACTGGAGAGACACTAACAAAGAGCCAAAAAGATCATAGAATCATAGAATCAGTAAGGTTGGAAGGGACCACTGGAGATCGTCTAGTCCAACCTCCCTGCTCAGCAGGGTCACCTACAGCATGATAGACAGGGTTGCATGCAGGTGGGCCTTGAGTATCTCCAGAGAAGGAGACTCCACAACCTCCCTGGGCAACCTGGTCCAGTGGTCCGTCACTCTCACAGGGAAGAAATTCCCCCTCACGCTCAGGCAGAACTTCCTGTGCTTCAATTTCGGCCCATTGTCCTGTCACATGGGACAACTGAAAAGAGTTTGTCCCCATCCCCTTGACACCCTCCCTTCAGGTACTTGTACACATTGATCAGATCCCCCCTCAGGCTTCTCTTCCCCAGGCTGAACAGGCCCAGCTCTCACAGCCGTTCCTCAGAGGGCAGGTGCTCCAGCCCTCTGATCACCCTCGTAGCCCCATGCTGGACTCTCTCCACTAGCTCCATGTCTCTCTCGTCCTGGGGAGCCCAGAACTGGACACAGGACTCGATATGAGGCCTCCCCAGGGCTGAGGAGAGGGGCAGGATCACCTCCCTCCACCTGCTGGCAACAGTCTTCCTAAGGCACCCCAGGAGACCATTGGTCTTCTTGGCCACAAGGGCACATTGCTGGCCCATGGTCAACTTGTCATCCACCAGCACTCCCAGGTCCTTCTCTGCAGAGCTGCTCTCCACAAGGGCAGACCCCAGCTTGGACTGGTGTCTGGGGTTATTTCTCCCTAGGTGCAGGACTCTGCCCTTGCCCTTGTTGAACCTCAGGAGGTTCCTCTCTGCCCAACTCTCCAGCCTGTCCAGGTCTCTCTGAATGGCAGCACAGATGAAGCATTTAGCATGTGAGAACAAGCTGAGAGAGGTGGGAATGTTCAGCCTGAAGAAGAAAGGTTCTGGGCTGATCTTGTCAATGTGCATAAATATCTGAAGGAAGGGTGTAAGGAGGACTTCTCTTAGCGGTACTCAGTGACAGGAAAAGAAGCAACAAACACAGACTGCAACACAGGAAATTCCACTTGGACATAGGAAAATACTTCTCCAATGCGAGGAAAAGCACTGGATCAGGTTGTCCAGAGAGATTGTGGAGTCTCCACCCTTGGAAATATTCAAAACACAATTAGACATAGTCCTGGGCAACATGCTGTAGGTGACCCTGCCTGAGTAAGGGGGTTGAACCAGACCATCTGACCATCTCCAGAGGTCCCTTCCAACCTCATCTGTTCTGTGATACTAAGAAAGAGTGAGGAGCATATCGGTGTTAGAGAAAGTAATGAGCAGAAACCAGGTGTGCAAAGGAAGGATTGTGCCTACTTGAGAGAAAAGTGTGAAAGTGAGAGTGAACATGTGATTGTGTGAGGAAACTGCACAAATGTGTGTGTGTGTGTGTGTGTAAAAAAAAAAAGCACCTGCAAACCCTAATCCCAGTTAGTTTCAGACAAATTTCTCCCAACTCTCATTAGCAGGGAGCACTTGGGAGCTGCCCTCCAGAACACAGTGACAACTCAACTACTTACACTGCGTGTGTCAAGCAGGCCACCAAACAATCCTCCCAGTGCGGGCAATCATTGCAGATCTAACTAAAGCTTGTCACAGAGCTCTGCTTGGGTGACCAGCCTCCATGTGAATTAGACGACCTCACTTAATTTTATTTGACAGCGATCGTTACATAAGGGCCATATTCCCACATGGGACTTGACACCCGCTGGGAGACAGACAATGTGCCACGCTTTGAAGGTGCAGGTGACAGGAAGGACTTGGAAAGCCCAGCTGTGCATGTAGCAAGGTCTACCCTTCTCTTGTCCCTAAGGACTAAGGAAGCTGCCCACTGCCATGTGTGCCAGCTGACAAGACAGCAGGCTGACCGAGCCAGGCATGCACAAATGGCTGGAAACTTGTGTCCTCTCTATGCAAAAACATCATCAATTCTCTTCTAGAAACATGCGACCACCTTCCACTTTCGTTCATCTCCACTGGTGCTGCCTTTCAGACAGGAAGTGATTATTTTTAGGTAATAAAAATAATTAGATATGAAGCAAAATATAGTGCTCTGACCGAAACTTTGCTATTAATCATTGCACAGGAGTCTGTATCCCTACCGGCCTCTGGAAAGGCTTCCCCAGGCAGATGTCTCCTCTCTGCCCGTGACTAGACTGACTGCGAGCTCTGAGGCTGTGCTAGTGCTGAGCTGTGTTCCTGCACCTGCCCCTGCACAGGGTGATATCTGGGCTCAGCACTGTAGTAACCGCGGCCTTATGGCCCCAGTCAGCTTGCAGCACAAGCAGAAATGGCGAAAGGCTGGGCTAAGTGAAACCATCCAGCTAAAATGTGTGGCAGGGATATAGAAGGCTGTTAAACTGCCCCTATYTCTACTGCCCACCTCCCCTCTTCCTCTCAGTAAGGGAGATCAGCAGAGCTCACCTCCGTACTCCCAATCCCCACCCCCTCCCCTTCTGCCAAGATACTTTCACAGCTGCTCTCCAAGAAAAGCTCCCAAATCTGGACTCTTGCTAGGGGAGGTATGAGGGAGATCAGCAGCAGGTGTACTCCTAGCTGCCTCTTGACCCTCCAACCAGTGAGCACTGACTGCCCCATCCCGTGCTGATCAGCTGTGTGGCTCAGATGCAGCAGCAGCTTGCAGGTGGTCCTGGCACAGCAAGAATATGGCATGATGTGAACAGTTGGGGCTGCACAGCTGGATGCCACAATCCCATCTCCAGGTCAGCTGGAGCTTCYGCTGGGAATGGAGAGCCAGAGCAACCACTCACTCTGCTTCCCTACTAATCTGCACTTGACACTTAYGCCTCCTTTCAACTGTGCCCTGTTCAGAGAACTATGAAAAATCCCTGGCTACGTTCACATCAGTAAATTAAACATGCCCAGGATCAGTCTGTCACTGTAGCCAACTGGCACAGAATAGCCTACAACCRCACTATTAACCTACCCTCTACTCCTACCCTCCAACAGGGTGGCTGAACCTGAAATTCCCATTGGGAATCATTCCTAACCCGTACTATCCTTTGAAACCTGCTCAGACATTCACRAGAGATGTGAGCCAAGCCACGGATCATTCTGACAATGTAGCAAGAAAGATGATTGAATGGATGCTCCAGGCCCCAGAGCATGCCATGGCACTAATTAATTGATTAATTCTGAAAAATGGGAGCAGATTTTTGATCAAATTGTCCTTCACAGGATCCTTGAGGGAACAAGACTTGCAGAAATGAAAGAGGAATCTCATTAACCAACGTTGCTTAGTAGCAGCATTTAAATGATCTCCTTGACGGCACACATGCCCCCTAGGAACCACAAAAGACCGGGAAACTGCTGTACATTCAGTGTCAAACACATGCGTTGGTGACTTCCTGGTCATTGGGTGGCATTTGTTAGATCTGCAGTGCTTCTAAGATAGGATCAGTGTGACAGATTTAAAACTGTCACAAACTTTATCATTGTGTTCTCCAGCAAATAACAGGGAATAGAAAAAAAAAAAAAAAACATTACTCTATGCGGGAGCAAGAATAGAACTGAAAACCTCAGAGAGCACCTGACAACATGACGTCTCATCCTGTTATTCTCGTCTTAGAATGTAATTCCTCTTTTAATGTCTTGAGAGCTTTTAAAATAATTTTCTTGGAGTCACAATGTGGACCCCCATTAATCTTCCACGATCTACTTCCCTTGTCCCTGACACCAGTGTCCAGAATTCTCCCTGATCAAAAAGATAAACATATTGCTGAAATCCAACGTGATTACTAGCATGATCAGTTAATTAGTGCTTATCTCCTTATGACTAATGTAGCAGGTGCCTGTTGTATGGCAAATGCTTCAGCCGCTTTATTTCCTTTCTGCTTGTAATTATAGGTCCAACTTGTAAGGGGCTCAATGGCTGGCCAGACTGACCATGAATTACTGTCCTGGCTCACGTAACAGTTGTGTGTACGTAGGAGCCACTTCTCCAGGCCACCCTGCCACACAGGAGCTCAGAGTAATTCACATAACAGTCTCGTCCATTTTTTACAGCACAGCCTTGAGATATGAGAAATCGCAGACAAAATTTGAGTAAATCTAGTAGTTTCCTCTCTGCATCCATCTCTGGTCTCAYTGCTAATGGAAACAGATAACTTGAAGTTACTCTACATGGGATAGTCTACAGATTATTGGTTTACAAACCAGAATCCATAGGAATCATTTGGGGGCCTTTTCCTTTAGATTGGAGTAGACACTCAAAGCAAAACCCTCTGGTCATGGAATCCAAGGTTGTATCAGGTGAAGCAACAACAGCTGATCTTACCAAGACACAACTGTCACACTTGGGGTCTCCTCCATCTAGGACCTGCGTACGTGATTCCTTGAGTTCATTTAAGGTGGTGCAAAAAGAAAAGAGATTCAGGAGGGTAGTGCCAACCTGATGCCTGGGTAAAGACCCAGAGGTGCAGAGAAATGCAGAAAGCTTAGCTCAGGCAACACCAGTTGACAATGGCAACATTTCTCTGACTCTTGATAGTCTATGTTAGAGTCAAATAATGAAAAATTATGAACCGAACCAATCCAAAAGAGTGCCATGTACTAACTCAGTAAATCACTCCAAGTGTCTACRAAGCAGGGCTCAGCAACTAGTGAGCGCTTTGATGCTTCTAGTGAGTGCTTTGATGCTTCTGAAAGGGATTTTAAGAAGACATGTAAAACTAGTTATTGAGGAATGTTGACTGAGAAGCTAGCTTCCAAAATTGTTGTTTTGAAGCTCAGTCCTTGGTGATGTTGAGAGCCAAGATGAGAGATACCCAAGAGGAGTCTTTAATATGATAATAGCTAAACAAACAATTAAAAGAAAGAATTTAGGAGGGAAGTAGGGGGTTGCTTTGTCTCTCTCAGCTAGGCTGCTCCCTAGAATAAAACATCAGCTTCTGTAGTTAACCCTTGGACTCCCCAGTTGCCTCCTTGAATCTCTGCACCTGAGGAAACTGCTTTTTTTCCCCCCAGTTGTTGTTCTTTTTTCTTTCCAGTACCTTGGCATTGTTTATCACACCAGCTGTCACCRAGCTACATGGAATCAGATGATCTAGACAGGAACAGGATACTAGTGTAACTGGAGGTGAAGCAACTCCTAGGTACATCTCCAGAAAAATGAATTCTATTGGTATGGGACAGAGGCAGTGCCTCCAGCCCATTCCAAAAATCATGATGACTCTGATTCCCCTCTCAACTTGATTTATCTTTATTTAGTGGTGCTAATTCCACTCTTTTACTAAAAACCTCCCAACTGAGGTAAGACCTATGTTCCTACTGCCAGGGCACTTGATTCTATGACACTCTGCCACATCATGTCAAGGTAACTTTACTAAAAATAATAGCCTAGGTTCCTTGTTTAAGCAGACCAATGGAATAACAGTTAATTCAATAGTTTACCTTTTACCTTACTGGTAAACCAAYCAGCTTACCCCCATTGAGGATCCAACCTTGTGATTCTACTTAGGCACCAAACCACAATACTGTAATGGAAAATCAAGGCTTTTTAATACTATTTGGTTTTATTACRGCAAAAATGTTCCTTGGAGTTGGAATTACAACAAAGACATTCATGTTCTGATCTGACTCCTCCAGCTCATGTATTATCTCTACAAGATAAAAAGATATTAATTTGATGTGTAAAGAATGTCTGGTAAACTGATAGTTATTCATTTARTTGCTGAAAAAGAAGATAGGGAATTGTTCCCTAACTGAGATCTGCAGCTAAAAGCATTTCAGGATGAGAGATAACTTGAGCAAACATCCTTCCCCTTATCTCTTACAGTTTCTTTAGGCTCATTTTGTTTTTGTTGTTTTTTTTTTCTTTTTTTCTTAAGAGCAAATCCTGTGTAGTTAATAAGCASGGTGATAAAAAGAAATCAATGCTCTATATCCAAACTTACTGCTCTTGGCACATTTTGCCAGCATGCCTCTCAAGGTTTCAGTCATCACTCTTCTCTGTTTTTGTCTTTGGTGGTATTGCACAACAAATGAAAAGGAGAAAAGGAAAATCAGATTGAAAGGTGGCACCTAAAATGCTGAGATGTAGAGAAGGAAAGGTACCAGGCATGATCCCTGCAGATAGGCTGAGGGAGAGGCAGAAATGGTCTGCAAAAGGTGTTGGTTCACAAATGTGGGAATGTTAGAGCTGCTGCACTTGCTCTCTATCCCAGTCCTGAGCCACCGTGTAATGTCTCAGGCTGTCCCAACCCTGCCCTTGAGGTGAACAGCAGCTTTATATCATTATTGATGCCATTGATTTTGCCCTGTACATTTCTGCTTTGAGTTCCTCTGCCTTTTCAGTGCCCACACGAGCTGTATTTCTCCTTGGACCAGAAAGAGACTCTGGGGCACAACAGGATGAGCTCCCACAAGAGGTGATTGCTCCCAGTGTGCTGCTGATAGTGTGCTGGCATCTGTCCTCCGTGAAGACTCCCAGTGAGGTGGGTTTTAGGCTCAGAGCACATAGGCTGGGAGAACTCATACAATGAGAATATTCTGCACCATAGGGTTTAGCATGAAGTGAGTAAAAGGGGAAATGGCAAAACTATATGCTTTCAGGGTATATCAGCACACAGCTGGAAATCCTGCTCAGCTTCTATCACCTCATACTGCCCGGTGCTCACATCAGTGCATGGCTGTGGCCTCCAGTAGCTCCAGAGGACCTGGTGAAGATAAGCAACCCTCTCAAAACCATATTCAGGCAGTTCTGCTCCTCCTGCTAGTGACATTAAGAGTGATCAACATTTCTCATTACCTATCCGTGAATGGACTATCAAGGTATCTAGCTGAGGCCTCAGGCTCCTACTTTGCTTTTGTTTTCAACCCACAAATCAACAAGCAGCCACAGATCTCATACACTTAATGACTGAAAACACATGCAGAAGGTCACATTACTCTGTTTTAAKAAACTTCTCCTGATCTGCCTGTGTGCTCTTCCCAGCTTGCAGATAAGGAGAGGTAATCTAGTTTAGGACAGCTCATCCTCTTTGCTCATGAGCCAAGCTCAAACCGATTGCAGTGCTTTTGCCCAGCTGTAAGTTTACACCGAAGAAGTTGCTGTGACTCAACTCATTCATATAATCTATTTATGCAACAAACACCAACAATTTCCAAAGCATTTGCAACAGCTTGCTCCAAAGACAGTAGTATAGTTTGACAGTGAGACCATTTTGCTTTAAAGCATAGGTTCCTCCAGGCTCATCTAGGGGCACTGCTGTCTTTAGGGCTGGTAGTAATAGGCTCTTGACCTGCATTTGGTTCAATGGCTGTCACTGAGAAGAAATAGGRCTTTAGTGTGGCGCAACAGCTTGGAGATCGTTCAGACAGTTCCTTTACAGCTGGGCTGCTTGCAGCGCAGTGGACAACACACAGAAATGTCACCCCTTATTTAACTCTGTGACTGTAAAATAAAACAGATACCTGCCTGCATTTTCATGAGCAGGCATTCCTGACTCAAGTGAATTAATGTTTCATCTTGTTCTCCTGCACATTTGATATCACATTGTCCTAAAGCATTTAAGCAAATTAGGTTTGGGGGTTGTTTTTGTTTTGTTCTGTTTTTCCATGAGAAAGAAATGTGTTGCCTCTTACTTTGTCTTTTGATTTCACCAAAGGTTTCCATTTGTTCAGCCTATTAAAATCCACCAAAGGGAGGAACTTGAAATCTCTGTTGTGCCTTGCAGAGCTCAGTCACAACAGATTTCGCAGACCACGCTGCCCCTATAAAAGAGGAAGAGGGTTTAGTCTTGTAAGACCTTCCCAAAATCCATCAGCTTAATTAGCAACTATTTTGCAAGGGTTGAAAATAATTATTGTGCATACAAAGTGGAAATGACCAAAATTGCCTCATTAACGTTGATTCATTGTAGCTGCACATAATGAGTAGAGAAGGGAGCCCCTTGATGAATGGTGTTGCCTCAACGCCAGCACGCTTCACATCTGCGATGGCTGAACATGACTCATTCTACGGGAGCAATGGTGCGGAGAAGGAGCAGGGCCACAGCCAGATGACTGACGTACCGACCAACGCGGTGGTGCCACCCAGCTCCTGCACTATGGCCTCCTCACAGTTAGAGCTCAAGGCCGGATTTAGGAAGGGAGGATTGAAGTCCCAGCTGTGCAGCATAGGAACTCACCTCAATCCAGGGCCATGCTGGGAAAGGGTCAGGAGGAGTTATTTTCCATCCCTTCTCTAGACTCTGCTGCCAAAAATGTGATAGCTGCAGGGGAGCATCTAAGAGGGAGACTACCTTAGTGGTTATGCAAGGCAGGAGGAGTCCTAACCCCACTCTTCCTCAAAATCTTTGTCAGATCAGGCCCATATCATGCTATTTCCATTTTGGATGCTGAGCACAAGATGAACACGATGCTGGGGAGGAATTCACTCCAAGGGCTGTCTTCACTGTTTCCTTTTCCCATTCACACAGCTGACCATAACATAGATGTCAGGAAGGCTCAGAAGAGGACATGTCCTGTGCCAGTGGTTGTAATAAGCTGTTTCATTCCTGGGACCAGACAGATTCTTCCATGGAACTACAAACTCCTGTGTAACAGCTGACATGGATAAGTTTTCTTTTCCTTTTTTTTTTTTTTTTAATAACATTCCACTGGTCCTTTAGGAATAGCTTTTGGACTCACAATAATCTGCAGATCAAAGGATTAAACCACTACTTTTCTGGAGCACCACATGGGAAGACAACCCACAGAGAAGACCAGTAGTGCTGCCCAGTATAGTTGGGGTTAACATTTGTGTTAAACTCATCATTTTGCAAGGAATAGTCTTTCGTCTACACTCTTAAACGCTTTGTGAAAAATCAGGTTACTGAACAGGTCCATGAAGCTCAGTAAATTTTTAATGAGATTGTATCTCAGTCCCTCTCATTTGACATGGGTAACCCAAGTCAGTGAGGAATCATCTCATATAGCAGTACAGCTTTTCTTATTAAGTTAAGCATCTTAAATAGGCTGGGGCATTGCTTTAACACTGCCTGTTTCTTGCCTCTGACTGCAAAGGGAGCCAAGAGTGCCTTAATCAAATGCCGACATTTGCATTTAGATGTGTGAAGCAAACCGAGAGGGAAGTGACCTGCTGATAGCAAGACCAGGGTCCTGGGTAAGGTCAGGAAAAGAAGCCCAACCTCACAAAACACACTCAGTGSTCTAGCTACAGAGCTGTTTCTTACTCTGGCTGTTTGAGGGGCCAGAAGCTGTCCCCTAAAAAAGTGCAACATAGTACTCAGACTTCTCCTCACCCRAGTCCTCTCCATTAGACCACAGCTGACTCCTAGCATTGATGCTTCAAAAAGCAATCAAATCTCCATGCTTGGGTTCATTTGCTGCCACTTGCTAGTTGGATTTTGCCCTGTTGATTAACCCCCCCTGAGACTGCAATAACTACTGTAAATAGGACTAATGAAGAGTCTCATATCATATTTCTGCATCACAGTAAAAGATGGAGACGGTATAAAGAAAGCAGAGGGTGAAGCAGGAAAAGAGAGGGGAATGAGGCAGCCTGCAGATCGGACTTCAGGATGATCCAATCAGCCAGCTGATTGTGTGTGGAGCCCTTTGCTATTCAAATCATTCCTGCTGCAATTTGGTCCTAATAACAGTGAGAGCATCTTTATGACCTTTAATAGGAGACTGCCCCTTTATTCTATGAAATAATGGCATCTTATGCCGCAGCATAGCAGAGGAAATGATTCCATTGCAAGCAGTTTTCTGTGCGCCGACCAGTTTGCCTTCTTTCTTTCTTTCTTTCTTTCTTTCTTCTGAAACTTATTCAGCAAAAGAGACACCTTGGATAAAGACCAGCGTGAAACCCAAGAAAAGTTGAAATAAGCTGTGAGCTGAACTCTCCTCTCAGGACCAAAGTTCATCCACAGTTAGGAAAAGCAGAATTGAAGGAACCCCCTCCCTCAATTAGGGACAGAGTTTGGCTTGAAAGCCTGGATCCCTCAAAATCACAAAGGTCAGCAAATGGAAGTCTCATCTGAAAAACATTAAGTTTAGCAGAAAAAAATCCTCTTTGTCTACCCCTGAGCAAAATRTTTCCTTACCCAAAGAGCAGACCAATGATTTTCAGATTAATCATACTTTTTATATTAGACTGTGAAAAATAGCAAGAATAAATAAAAATAAAGAGMGCTTGCTCACTGCACTTCCAGGTAAACAATTTCTGATTACCTCTTTGTCTGACTACCTTCTGTAATGGATATGCTCTCTTTGAAAAAGCTATTCTTACCATTATCTCAAGGAATTAATTAAAAACAAGAACTCCACTTTAAATTCAGGGATTCACCTAAACCAATTTCCCTRTGTAGAAAGGGATTTGTACACACAAAGACATCCAGAACAGCAAATAGCCTAACTACCTCTTGTTTTCAGGCTGTTATGTATCACATGTCCTGCCAATTAGGGGGAGGCATGGGAGGAGGAATAGGAAGATTTTCCAAATCAACAACTGGCTACGCCRTTGGTGTKGGCAGCAGGGTTTTGGATTCTATGACCATGGAACATTGTTTGAAGACCAAGACTGGTGGGGAGAGATGGGATTCACCTCACCAAGMGGGGCACATTTGCCTTTGCAAACAGGTTGGCCAGCCTGGTAAAGAGGGCTTTCAAGTAGGTAGGAGTGTGGGGGGTGTGTCATACAGACAGGAAAGACAACAAAACACAAGCTGGGTTGGGGGGCCTCCAATGGGTGCATGCAGCTGGGGATGTGCATTCGGGACATGGTATGGGCGACCCCTGTRCACCCTTCYKGGGAAACCTGCAGGCATGACCACCTCTTTAAAATGCATGTACACCAATGAACGCAGCATGGGGAACAAACAGGAGGAGCTGGAGATCTGTGTGCGRTCGCAGGGCCRTGATCTCCATGTCTCCATGATTGCAATCACGGAGACATGGTGGGATAACTCACATGACTGGAATGCTGCCATGGATGGCTATGTTCTTTTTAGGAGAGACAGGCCAGGAAGGTGAGGTGGTGGTGTTGCTCTTTATGTGAGAGAACAACTGGACTGCATTGAGCTCTGCCTAGGGGTGGAGGAGGAGGAGGAGGCAGTTGAGAGCTTATGGSTAAAGACCAAAGGGCAGGYCGGCATGGGGGACACTGTTGTGGGTGTCTACTACAGGCCACCTGACCAGGAAGAGAAGGTTGATGAGGCCTTCTATAGACAGCTGGAGGTAGCCTCACGATCMCAGGCCCTGGTTGTCATGGGAGACTTCAACCACCCTGACATTTGCTGGAGGGACTACACAGCAAGGCATAAACAGTCCAGGAGGCTCCTGCAATGCACTGATGACAACTTCTTGTCGCAAATGGTGGAGAAGCCTAYGAGGAAGGGTGTCCTGCTGGACCTTGTCCTTACCAACAGAGAGGGACTGSTTAGAGATGTGAAGGTTGGGAGCAGCCTKGGCTGCAGYGACCACGAGATGGTGGAGTTCAGGATCCCGCAGGAAAGAATTAAGGCAACAAGCAGGAYTGCAACCCTGGACTTCAGGAGAGCRGACTTYGGGCTCTTCASAGACCTAMTTGGARGAATCCCATGGGTTAAGGCCCTAGAAGGAAGGGGGGTCCAGGAGAGCTGGCTASTATTCAAACATCACTTCCTCCAAGCTCAAGAGYGGTGCATCCCTATSAKTAAGAAGTGCAGCAAAGGGGGCAGGAGACCTGCATGGGTGAGCAAGGARCTCCTGGCCAARYTCAGACAGAAGAAGAAAGTACACAGACYGTGGAAGAGGGGACAGGCTACYTGGGASAATKATAGGAATGCWGTMRGAGTATGTAGAGATGCRGCGAGGAAGGCCAAGGCCCAGYTGGAATTGAGTCTGGCAAGGGATGTCAAGGACAACAGGAAGGACTTCTTCAAATACATCAGCAGCARSAGRAGGACTAGGGAAAATGTGGGCCCACTACTCAATGGGGAGGGACCCTGGTGACAAGGGGTACAGAGAAGGCAGAATTACTGAATGCCTTCTGTGCTTCAGTCTTCACTGCTAAGGGCAGCCGTCAGGAATCCTGCAGCCTGGAC
>NW_028185761.1:597091-617558 GCF_003343005.1 Rhea americana | reverse complement strand
AGAGGCAATGGGCAGAAATTGAAGCACAGGAAGTTCTGCCTGACCGTGAGGGGGAATTTCTTCCCTGTGAGAGTGACAGAGCCCTGGACCAGGTTGCCCAGAGAGGTTGTGGAGTCTCCTTCTCTGGAGATCTTCAAGGCCCACCTGSATGCAACCCTGTCTACCATGCTGTAGGTGACCCTGCTGAGCSGGGAGGTTGGACTAGATGATCTCCGGAGGTCCCTTCCAACCTTACTGATTCTATGATTCTATGATTCTATATGCATGTCTACAAAATATCTGTAAAGAAGAACAATTTTACATCAGCGTACTTTTGAAAAGATCTCTATTTCTGTTCATAGGGAACAGGGTGGTGCTGGCAGGCCAGCAAGGCTCTTTCCGTCTCAAACATCCATGTTTCCATTTCTTTGCACATGTAATTTTGCACCTCATTGCTCCTAACTGAGTGGTTTTGAAAACCCATCCTGTAGAGCTATCTATTACTCTGCCATGGCCGCAGTGTCAAAGAAAATAAGTTCTAAGACACTTCTGTCTATAAATAATTCCAGTCTTGTGGGGTTATCCATGAGGAGCGTTGACAGCTATCTGATTACTAGTGTATTTCTCAGTTTTCTCTCAAATTGCTTTCCAGCCTTCCCSCAAAAGAAAGGTGCAGGACTGTTGCAAGGTTTTTGAAGCAGTGTTTGCAGCATCCACCTCCTCCCACAGCAGGTGCCACAGACTCTGTGGGAGCTGCCACATTCAGGAGGGGACTCAAGAATGACCCCTTGAATGCTTGTGTTTGCTTTAAATTGTTCATAGCAATTTTCTTCAGAGAAGGAAAGTTAGCCCTGGTCACTTGGCCAAAYTCCAGCTCTAGTAATTACATCCTACTAACTCAAAAGTCCCTTGCRGTTTCAGCAGGACATGGGATTCTTCTTGCTAAGTATTTGCATATCATTAAACCACTGCTATGGTTTATCTCAGAGACAGCTGCATTTTGGTGGGAAAAAAAGATTTCTGTAGTTTTGTCCACAAAAYTCATTTGCAAGTTTTGGATCAAACAACATACTGCTGGCTTTTTGAGGGTAAGCAACAGCAGACTGGTTTCCACCAAAGAAGAGTTGTTGCTGCCTTGGGAGTTCGTGGGTGTATGTGTGGGRGGAGGAGGGTCCTCCAATAATATTTTTTTTTATAGCAGCGATTAGTGTCACAAGTAGGAAGGGGACAAAACTTGCTGTCTGACCTCCTGGCCCAAATTCCCAAGCAATTATGCCCCAAATAACGCAGCCTTCCCTGCCTGCTCTCACTTCCCCAGAAATCACTGTCATAAAAAAACTAAAACTAACAGTGGCAGAGCATGAGTTTAAAGTTTCTGCATTGCTTTTGGGCCAAGGCATCAACAAGTACTTTCACCCTTTGATCTCTCCCACCATAATATTTAGTTCATAATTAAACAAGCAAGAAGAGTAAATAGCTGACAGCTTAAAAGCACTTTCTTACACACTTATTCTTATTTTGTAAACACAGAAACTGACTTCTCCCATAAACTATAGAGCGCTGCTATAACACAGTCTCCCCAGGACTGCCTACATCTGGCTCTTTTGCCCGAGTCCAAGCTATACTGTCATCAGTTGGACTACTTTTTTGGCTTGAAATTCCTCTGTTTATCAGAAAGATGCTTCATCCACCCCTGAGGATTGCTGGGAACTCTCTGAGCTCGATCAGCCTGTCAAATAAATTCAGCATTTTCCTCAAGTGAGTGGCACCTGGCATATGAGGATATGGCCAACAGGATGTGGGTCACAGATTTTACGAGTAAGGTAGAGGAAAGAATTAGTTAAGCTTCTCTGGAATAAATCAATTCAGATGAAAGAATTCAATATCCTTTTTGTCTTTGTTCGGAAATGCCCCTTACCAGGGAAAATGCTACCACTATGAAAGGCCCTGAGGGAAGGAGCTGGAAGATGTTATGACTTGCATAACTTCAAGACTTTGTACTGAGCATCTGACCCTACTAAAGCTTTAAACTGCAGTGCCCAGTGTGTGAACTGCCAGTGCAGGGAGGATGTTTGCAGCAGGGTGCCCCTGCCCTTGCATGTGGGGCAAAAGACCTAAATTAGGGGTCTTAGAGCACCACCTGCTGGCATCTTCTCCCAGAAGGAGCMATGGTGGGCTTAGCGCCACAGAGACTTCAGGCGAGCCTTCAGCAGAGGCATTGCTGAGCACAGCTGCAGGCAGCTGGAGAAACCCCAGGCTCTGCTCGGAGCCTCCAAGTAGAGACAAAGCAAGGGAAGTGAGACAAAACCCTCTCTCTTCACTGCAATCAGAGTGTGCACTGAGGTGAGGTGGCTGTAATCCATCCAGTGGAGAGGGTAGGGCATGGAGAAGGGGACAGCTCCTGCCAGGCGGGARATCGGGCTTGTTTGGACTAGCCCACCACCCCTGCAGTAGTATGGGATCGTTTCAATGCAGTGTCTTTCTTTGTTGTAGAGCTATTGGGCATCACCAGAAGAAGGGGAGGCTGTTTCCACCCCATGCAGGGGAACAGCAGGGAGATAGGCAGCTCTTCCAGGTCTGGGGAGAAATCATCACGGAAAAGTGGTGGAATTGAACCTGTGACTTTCTGAGGTGTTTTGGACCACTGGGATCRTAGATAAAGCACAGAAAGAAGCAACCACATCCAAGCCCACTCTACCCTGAGAGAGGGCCCTGGAAGGGACTCTCTACTTTTCTCCCTTCTACTTTCCATGTGAAGGGAGACTTCACTGTSGTTTTTCCTCAAGACTGAAGGATTTTGCCCTAAGCATAGTGCTGCCTGGCCTTGGTGGCTCCTACTCTGAACTGCCTGTCTGCCCTGCTACTGTTCAGGACCCTCTGGTTTCCTGACTTTGTCATGGGCACCTGAGCCTCCTCATGCATCTGTTGGCCACCAGTTATTGGTTATTCTGTTCCAAGTTTTTTTTTTTTTTTTGACAAATACTCCTCAAAAAGATCTAACAATAACAACAGAGGCTCAGATGTCAAGACAGTTCCATTGTCCTTTTTATTGTCTTTATTTTAAGACCTAGTTATGAAAATTCTGTTTCTGCCAAAGTGACCTCAGGCTCCCTCATAGGTATAAATACACATCTATGTAGACCAAGTAGATTTCTTGCAGTGAGACATGAGTCTAGATTTGGATCTAGACTGCGAGTTTGTACAGCCCCTCCAAAACTCTTTTCCACCCAAAAGACACACATCTGGCTTTTATACACTTACAGAGATGACTATTATTTATTTATTTTGCTTGACAAGTACTTCCCAAAACAATGACATGGAGTCCCTATCTCCATTGGTTGATACGTGGCTTTCGTTGGSCCTGTGTTGTGCTGGGTGTAGTAATCCTGCTCCTGGTCATTTGCTGATCTGAAGAGGCATCCTATGCTTCACAGGCTTGTTGTCTTGAAGGGGGTTTATTTGTAAATCTGAATTTTGGGTTGTTTCCGTCAGCTCTTTGCATCATGGCCCTCCACCTTCTCATGCAAGTCTTGCTCTGGAAGATCAGCAAGACTCCTCTTTAACACCGCTGAAGATATGAAAGCAGCCTAGTGAGATYTGGCAGATCTGGATTCATTTCTCAGTCTTTCTCAGATTTCCTATGTGACTCTGGGCAAACCTTTTGCCTTGATTTGCTCCTATTTCTTACCTTTTCATTAGCATCTCTCAAACTTCTGCAGTAGGATTCAGCTCAAGATTTAAACACCTAAACTAGAGTCTACATGCCCTATTTTGGCCATTAACTGCCTCAGAGAAGGTAATTTTCCACAGGTATCTTTAGTTATTTCCCTGACCACCTTTTCTCCCCTTTTTCCCTCGCCTTKTATCTCTCCTCTCCATCCTATTTTAAGGCTACATTCCCGTTGGCCAAAGTGGGACAATATTCAAATACTGTGCACAACAGCTTGGCTCATCAGCTCTGAAATAGTCTACTATGGTGTAGATCAGGTAGGACAGAGCTATCTGCGCTACTTTTTGCTGCTGAATCTCATCTCGTCCTTCCCCTATTCCATCACATTTCCAGGACAGAGGTCTACAAACACCTTAGAGCTGAGACRTACAGTCAAAATTTAGTTCTGAATAAAAGCTTAGCACCAAGGAAATGGAAAGGATATCCTTGTCCATTGGGCTCAGCCCTCTGCATTCACAAGCTGCACATCCTGTAATATTCTTCATAAATCCTTTCCTCACACCTATAATTTAAGTGGGACCATAATGTCAGAGCATTTCTCTCATTCATGCAGAAAATAGATAGCATTCTGCTTGAAAGAGGTAAACTTTCTGCACATAACAGCAGAGAAAAAGTGTTTGAGATGACAGTCAGAGAGAATGTGTAAGTGGCATATTGATTTTTATGTGCGGCAAATAGCAAAAAGCAGTTGTCTCCYGATATACTTGGATTGCTAAAGCACCACATGTGGCACTGGAGRTGTTGCTGCCACAAGTGGAACAGGGGACCATACAGTCTCTCTGTCTTTGATTAAAAGCAGTTAGATACAATGTTTGCAATCCCATGTAGAGCTGGTTGTGAGCCACTCATCAAACATGAGTCACCAAATCGTCATCTATTCAGCCTTTCACTGTTTTCGTCTTCCCCTGTGCGAGTCCCACACTTTTGGAAGGTGAGGAGCCAGGACTGAAAGCTAAGTCCCAGCTCTGAAGATCCAGTGAATACGGAGGATTCTCCACTGAATTTTTAAGTACATTTCTAACTCTCCTGACTGTAAAAAAAAAAAGTTGGAAAATAAGAACTTGCTGCACCGCCCATGAGGGTGGGGTTTACTTGGGTTTTAATCTTTTAGTTAGCAATGCAAAGCCTGACTTGAATTTGAAATGCTTGGCAATACTGAGCTAACTGGTGAGGAAAGCCTTCGGTCTGCTTCCCATAGACTTACTCACTGTCCACACATATTCAGATCCGGTTTCTAGCCTGGGTAACTCAAACAAGGTGAGGGCCAAAGTCACACTCCTGCTAGGCTGAGATGTAGTAGGAAGCAAGACCCTCAGTTCATCCCATCTACATCAACATGGGGGCACTGGTGTCAGCTTCTCTCAGATACAGACAGTGGGTGAGAATTGTCCTAGGGCCTGCAGCTTGGATGGTGGCCACCAGTTGACCATCCTGAAGGTATATTTGAAACACTGAAGCAGGAAACAGTGTAGGGAGAATGTGCAGCATCAGTTAGATGAGATTGAGGATCAGAGGGCTGAGTTTGGACCTCTTCTTCACTTCACTTTTAGGATGAGAGGCAACAGACACAAACCAAAATACAGAAAGTTCCACCTGAATATAAGGAAAAGTTTTCTTTCTGTGAGGGTTACTGAGCACTGGAACAGGTTACCCAAGGAGGTTGTGGAATCTCCATCTTTGGAGATATTCAAAAGCTGTCTTGACGCAATCCTGGGCAATGTGCTCTAGGTGACTATGCTTGAGCAGAGGGGTTGGAYGAGACGATCTCCAGAGATCCCCTCCAACCTCAACTGTTCTGTGATTTTGTGATTCAACTTCTGTACAGCACAAAAGTGAGTAACTTCCCATCTCCATGGTTGTCATTTCACCCTCACCTCTGCCTTGTCTATCCAGCTGTGTACTTTTGCACAGTTGGGACTATCTGCATCTTTGCTAGATCAGTATGACTCTGAGCATAGATGCAAGTTCTGATCCTCAGTACAAACAGAAAATATTTCTAAGACACACAGTATGCATTTTCAGATGAATAAATGTTTGTCCATTCCAGTCTTTGAGACTCACAGGTCAGTAACCAGTAAACACTCCAGCAATGTCACATCATTAATAYGATCTTTACAAGCACTCCTGACTGAACACAGAGTATTTATTGCCGAAATACTCCTATTGGCAATTGTGTTTATATTTACTGTTAACAGTTTTTAAATCCAACATAGGTAAAAATACACGCTTAGTTTGCAAAGGAAGTTTTATTTGAAGCAAGACACACTAAACAAGCACCCCTGAATTTGAGGGATAAAGATCAATCCATCACAGAGGATTTAAACCAAAGACAAATTTGGTTCAGTGTATTTTATGTTCACTCTTCTATAGGATAGCTTATATATCCTAATTGCGTGTGAACAAGTTAACTTTCTTCTATCTGCCTGCACACAGAATATTTCTAATAGTTTCAGTGTTATAACATTTTTGCAATATCTCTTTATATTACTGTAGCGACCACAAGTCACAGTTCAGTCCCTAGGGGAAAACATTATGCAAAGCAACAGGCAGGACCCACCTTGAAAACCTACAGACTGTGTAGATGAGGGATGTGTAAAGAGGAATAGAGTCAAGGCTGTGAATGAATATGCCCAAGGTCAAACAGAAGGTTTTGTGGCTGAGATGGTGACAGGCTCCAGAGCTCCYAACTGCCAGCATTCACTGCACTACCACAAGATCATATGGAATCCAGATCTCCCTGTGCGTCCGTCCCCATCCTAATTCACTCCACTTGTTTGTTTAATTAAAAACTGCATGTAGGACAATTGATTAATATGGGCGGGATTGCGAAATGGCTGTTCTCCACTGTAAATTTCAATCGCAGACTGAAAAATAAAGTTGTAGCTTTTCCTGTTTCAGTGAACAGTTGCCTTTTTATAGAAAGAAACTCTCTCTGAGGAAAGGCTTTTCAGCTCCCCCTGCCCCGACTGCRTTGACAAAAGCGGGGCTATTTTCAGTCGTTAGCCTTGCTGCTATTCACAGTGTACTGGGACCCGGTCTCTGTCTGTAGGGCAACGCGCACAGAAGACATAAGCTGTCTTGAGACCTCCTGCTTGGTGTTAGCCCTAAACGAGGAAGGGATGACGAACAGCTGGAGGAATGCAGAACGGAAACCACAGCCTTTCTGTGGCAGCAAGGGGCCTAAAGGACACTGAAATGAGCTTCCAAAGTAGATTCTGAATTGTTTGATCCAAACAGGCAGAGTTTCCAGACTGAAGGGGGCAAAGGGGATCAAAATGGTAAGTTTTATTGTTTGTTTGTTTTTTGTTTTTTTTTTTTTAATCTTTGATCAGAGGAAGAAGGAAGGTATCACTGCTTCCAAATATGTATTCACCTGGTATGACTTCTTTTCTCTTACAGTTTGTCATTGGAGATGAACTGAACTGTAAGTATTGGGAACAAATGGTGTCTTGGGATGTGGAAGATACCAGACATTAAGGTCTGACCTCAGAACTGAGTTTTCTTTACTGCATCTATGCAGGGTGCAGGGGCCTCCTGCAATATGGTGCTGTCTCCTGACAAGGCATACRGAGTCCCAAAGTGGAGGATAAGCCCTTTATACAAGAACCTATTATCATGATAAATCAGAGCCTATCAGCCCATCCTGAAAAAGCAGATCTGCAGCAAACATTCCTACCTGATCTTTGCTCTGGGTGGCCCTGCTTTCTGTAGGTCCTCTTTTAGTGTGAAATTCCTTCCCATGCCAAGGCCTAGCTTCCAGCCTGTTCACAACTCATGGTTCATACAAGGACAGTTCTAYGCACTATCTGGTTGTTTTCAGATTGCAACTGTCAGAAGATGTATCAACTGGTTCAATAAAAATTTCCTTGTGGACAAAGTGGTGACTAAAAATGTTGCTGACCACTGCAGAACGTTGTAGTACTATCTTAGATCAAMAGCCCTGAGCTTTCTGGTCTTGTGTGGGGAGCTGTGCTTGGTCCYTCAGTAAGAACTCCCACAGTCCAATTAAGCCACTGCTAAAAGGATTCAAGATGTGAGTCAGGACACCAASGTTATTTGCATATATCTGAGCAGTTCCTGCTCAGTTCCTGCTGAAGAACTACCTTTGAGGATAAATCCTGGCAAGGCTATGAMGGGCAACATGAGGTCTAGCAGATTCACTATCTTGTTCCAAGAAATTTATAATACAGAATAAGTCCAAGCTTGCTTGCAAGGACAGATTGTATCATTATCCACTTCAGAACTCCCCTTTTCTATGTGAACAGGATAATAGGATAAGGATAATAAGTACCGCTGATGCTGAGTTCCAACCAGGAACATGCAGGCTAGAGAACAAGTATCCCATAACCCACTCAAACTCCTGCTGTGCGCAGGAGTGGACCAGTAGCTTGAGAGTCCATAAGCTACAAACTGCTTGGAGAGAGACTTGGAAATCTTTTGAGGATGGCATTGAGGAAAGGACCCAGCCATGTTCTGCAGTGCCAGAACTCGCAAAATCCTGCAGAATGTCAAGCATACTTGCAGGGTGATGCTCCTCCTGCCTGCCTCTCTAGGGACACGGGAGAGATATCAAGGCAGAAACACCATACTCAGATGTTCCCCATGGAGTCTGTACCCACCAACACAGCTAAGAAGAGCAATTATTTTAAAAGCATGATAATGGTTATTCTAGAGCCACAGCTCAAATACATTTTACAAGTGTTATTGCACTGACTGGGCTCMGACCATACTCTGTCAGATAAATTTGTAACAAAGGAGGAGGACTGTAATGTCTGAATGAGTCCAGAGCCATGGCRCTGAGTCTTACCAACCAGCAAGGGGGGCCCTCTAATGAAATAAGTATGCTCAGCAAATGAATACTGAGGGACTGATACGTTCTGCAGATGCTTCATACTGGTAGGAAATGCCCTTCAAGGCCTGAGCTCCAGCTCTTATGCATGTCCTTCCATGGAATTGCAGCCATTACTATATACAAGCTGGTTTGTTGACATTACTGCCCTCTGTAACTTCAGTGTTTCATTGCTTCCAACGGTCTTTTTAAGTGCCTTAAATGAGATACCTAACTGAAAATTCATGTTAACAAACTTGGTCTGATATTAGGAAACTGAATGTAAATGCAGCAGTCACTGTTGTTCACCAGCATAGCTATGTGAACACTGCTCAGAGTGTCAGCCGCAGCCTGCATTCACATCTAAATTCACTTATTTAAATCCAAGACTTTGCTCTGGTGACAGGCAAACTCTCTGGGAAAAGCCAAGCTTCCCAAATGGGACCTGGTCCCACTTGTTGTAGATGGCTGCCTGGTGAGCTGCCTCCATGTGTCCACACAAWATAGCATGATCAGTGGATGCTTCTTGGGTTTCCAGAATCATCTGTCTCAAGGGTATCTTGGGTCTACAGAAAGAAGAGTGTGAATTCAGATTAGGGTGTACATCTGGAGTGGATTCACCTCACTTCAAGCATCCGAAGTCTTAAAGCAATTCCAACTTAGCTAGTCAGTCTGTGCTCTGTGTATAGTTAACAGAAAAAAAAAGGCAGGCAGTCTTAAAGTATCTGACTCCTTTTTAGATTTTGATCTGAATATGAGCTTATAGTCTCTACCGACAATAGTGGGCACCTGTGGTAACCARCTTGGATGGAAATATCTGCACTGTAGACATTTATATTTGGTCCAAAAAATTCAACCTGAGTAGTACTGCACTCAAAATCTTGTCTACAGGCAAAGAGGAAGCTTACCATATATTTAAATAAAACTAAGAATTTATTGTTAGCATAATTCAAAAATCATTACTAGTTTAGATCTTTGTAGAAAAAAAGAAAAAATAATAATGCAATYAGAGTACTTCTATACTGAAAAAGTCTCAATAATGGTAATAATACAATTAAAATTGTAACGTGCACTGCTTAATCTGTATGTCTTTTTCTAATGTTATGGTCACCCTTCCATTGCTACTCTGGATCTTAAAGCAGACTGCTGGAGTCCTTCTTTGGGAGGAATATGGTGTTGATGTTGCTAGTTTCTTATTCCTCACTGTAAGATCCAGATGGGTCATTTTTTTGTATTTGCTAACATGTCCTTAAATTATTTCTTTCTTCACTGGTTTACAGATCCATGTTACTTTCAAATTTACAATATATGATGCACTATACATGTGTTSATACTTGTTCTTTGTTCTCTCTGTTACCCATAAAACCAGTTTTGGACAGCTCCACATGTGCATTTCTTTTAACTCACCATTGGTGAGTTGTTTATAGCCATGAGGTCTCCAGTGCCAGGGTGTGCCACATCGCTTATCATCCCATGCCTGCATTCCTCTACACTGCATCTTGTGCCTCCACTTCTCAAGGTCCCTGTGAACATATCGGACTTACATTTCTCTATACTACATCATTGTGTTAGAGTTGTAAGTGTCTCACTCTACAAAGAATAACTGTTTGTTACTGCTATCTATATAAACTATGACTGTACCATACAAAGATAAACAAAAGTAAAACAAAATAGTCATAGGCACCTGGGCAATTACAGGAATTGCTGTCACAGCTAAAGCAAGCAAAACAAAACTGCAGGCAGGTCAAGAAAAGTTCAGACRGARCRAGCCTGRCAAGYCTSRGWSYTGAAGCCTTGCAAATTCAGTACAAACCTTAGGACCTGTTACTAGCGACGGCAACGCTGTATTACAGAGCTGCACGATTACAGAAGACAAGAAACCCTAGTAGGCACTAGGATGCCCAGGAGCCGAGAGAATGCCATGTTTCAGTGTGTTTTATCCTACAGCTTCCAAACATCAGTGTACAGAAAACTGAGGAGAACCAAGGCCCTGTGATGAGCCAGATGAGCTTCCTGGACTACCAGTAAGTGCAACAGAGAGTATGTTCACAAAGGCCCCATTAAAAAGCCCTCTAGATAACTGAGCACGGCCTGTGTGAAAGTCTCTGTAACATAAAGTGCGATCTTCTGTGACAGTCCTTTGTTAGCAGGAGCATAATGCAGAAATGGAAGGAAATTGCAGGGTATTTTTCCTGCTTTGAGCCACCCATGCAACACAGAACAAAAGACTTGTCCTGACTCCTTTCCTGGGAACAATGACACTTGGAAGGGGGCTCTGGGGAGTCACTTGTTTCAACTTGCCCACCCTGTTCAATAGGTAGTGGTAGTGGCTTCCTCGCCTCAAAAAGGATCTATTCTCTTGAAGTTCCCCCAAACACTTTTGAAGAGAATATTCTTGCTTTTGGTATAGTTCAGGCAGCAGTTTGTTGCAGATTTTTCTCAGGGAAAAACTTCCCTCAGTGTACAAAACCGCTTCAAGGACTCAGATGGATTCAGATGGCGTACAGAGCTGTCATATTTTCTTCTCTCACCAGCACAAGCAGCAACACCCACAGTGGAATACATAAGCAGCAGTACAAATAGCTTTGGCTTAGGGAAGTAAGAGACCTTTCTGCATTGAGCTTTGCTCCTTTAGGGAAAATGCTGCCATGTGCCTTCTTAACAGATCTGTGAAACATCCTTAAGTGGTCTGGAAATCTTCTTGCGGGACACCACTATGCATACACGCTAATTACTCAGACCTAAATGGCTTTTAGTTATTATTTAGAAATAACTGAAGGGTGTTGTTTAATCAGTGCAACAGAGGATTTCTGATGCCATGAAAAGAGTACACTTAAGAATGGAGCCAGTGCCCCTACTACACAGCAGAAAGATTGAGAGAAATCACAGCTCAGCCCAGAACAGAGCATTCCAGCTTCATGTTCATCACTCAGAAAGTAGCTCTACACTCAATTTATTCTGCTGACACCTAGAAGAGCTGTTTCTGACTTACGCCTTTGTGAGTGAAAGGAGCTTTGTGCTCCACCAGTGGATCTCCTTCACAGTAAGGTTTAGGAATACTGAAGGTCTTCTTGTCTCCACATATGCTCTCCTGTATTATAYACAAATAACTCCCCAAACTGTCAAGTTGATGGGTTTTAAAAGCCCACTTTCAGGATCAGACTCACTGATCCTGAACACTGGTCCGTGTTCTTCATATACATGCATATACACTTACATGGAGACGTGGGGACAGCTCTGGAACATGCACGTAAAAGAAGGCTTCAGCCCATTTTGGTGTTGTCAGGCAGGGCCCAGCTCTTGTTCACATCATCCAGATGAGGACAAGGGAGCTGACAAGCTACACAATAAATGAGCTGCTTTCTCAGCCCAGCTATTCCTAAACAYAGCGTGGCAGTTTGGAACTTATGCTGCAGGCAGGCTAAGAGCCAGCAAAGTGACCACAGTACAAGACTTATGAGTCTGTGTCTGTCTGTTCTCTTTTCATAGAACAAGTAAGCTTAAGAACTGGTTCAGCTTTCAAATCCAACAAGTCTAGAGCCACTCACCAATGCTAAATGAACGTAATCATCAACAGGTATTATGGGATATGGGAGGGGTGGGGTGTAGGTGACCAAGTGGTGCTGTTACACACAACTGTACCTCTTTTGTTTGTGTGGTGGTGTGTCAACTTTGAAAAAAAAAAGTAAGGTTGTTCATTTAGTGATGGACATTTTTTTGAGGGCAGCATTGCAAACAGCAAGATAATCTCTCTCTTGCTATCTTACTASAACTCCTAGAGAATTAGACTTTAATATTTCATCTAAGATTGCTGAAAGAGAAGGTTTCCTGCAGGGAGGCAGCAGTCRCCTTTCTTCTATGACCATTTCTCTAGGACAATAAATAAGTTACTTTAAGAAAATATCCAGGCTCCACTTCCTTGATTCCTGTTCCAACATGTAACTGAGCTTTGAGTCCCAACCATCTCCTTCTCCTCAGCTGTGGGGACACAATACTTTCTGCAAGTAAACAAAAATCCGTGTTAGTACCAGGGTTCCCCTCCTCAGCCTCCCAGTATCTGAGAGTCCTCTCTTCTCTTTGAATTAGGAGGTATGTAAGGCTTGTGGAACCAAGCCCAAACTTTCCTAATGAAAACAGAAGAGTCAAAAGCATGTTTTGAAAATAAATATCAAAGCTGGCAAGTGAGGCCTATGAAAGACTGAACTGGCATGATTAGAAGCTGGTAGGAACAAAATAAGAGGGGTTCTGCAAGGCAGTTTCACACATGACTCAAAACTGACAGAGCACCCTGTCAACAATATCTGGGGAATATTGCTAAAAAGCCTAAAGAAAGAGCATTGACTAGAGCAGGGAAGAAATTAAAAGTGTCTGTCTCTGCCACTCCGATAACATRAGGACTAATAATAGAGTGGGAGAAATAACTGTGGAGTGAAAAAGAACGAGGAGAAACTGGGCAACAGAAAAGCATGTCAGAGTTATAAAAAGAGRCAAAGAAGGGAATTTTATTCATGAGCTTTCCAAATGCATTTGCCATTATCACAGGCATGAGAATATTATTCTGCTGCTGTCAGGGGGCATGTAACTGAGGCTCCAGTCGTCAGAAAATCGCTGCCAGCTGTCAGAGGGCCAAGCCATTAAGGGCGATGGGCCAACACCAATCACACTGTCAAGAAATACACTTGCTTGTCAAGAGATTAGCAGTCTGGCCTCCAAAGCCTTAAGAGAGTGTTGGCTTTAAAAATGGAGATGGTCATGTGAATAGCGCAATGGGAGCAGTGAGTAGAAATGCTCCTTTTTAAAAGGGAATACAAGAAGAAAGGTGTTAAACTGTTCCTGGTTGGAACTAGTACATTAGGAAGTCACTAGTGAAACTAAGCACTTAATAGTATGAAGCATCTTTCCTCTGATGGCATTTTACAAAAAGAAAATATTAATGAATCCAGAAATAATGCTTAGACTTTGATCAATGGGCAGCATTGTACAGCACTGACCGCTGCAGGGACAGCTACTTTCTTTGGAAAAAAAGGAGTGAGAAAGATGCCAGTCTGAACTGGAGCCTTAATGAATTTTATACCCCTTTCCTTCAAGCATCAGGAGTGTTTTAACTTCTCTCAGTCATACCCAATCTTGGAAAGGGCACGAAGCTTGGGTAGCAGAAGTGATGTGGACAATTCTGCCCCAGAGTAATATAGTCTGCCAGCCTTGTTCTGTTACGATCCTGGAGAAAGGTCAGCCTGGGACCCACAATGCTTATTCCACTGGCACCTAAACTTGATTTTCGAACTATAGCTTACAAGGGAGAGTCGCTCTATCCCTTTCCTGAGACACTCACATTCCAGTTTCTACCAGGAGGCTACAGATCAAAGAAATCACATATTTACAGAGCCTTTGTGGAAGTCACGTTGGGCCACATTTAAACCATATATTAGCATTACCTAACTTCTAGGTCACAGCTACTGTGGCATTTGAGCTTGGGAAAACATCAAACATCAAGTGATTCAGACTATCCAGAGCTACCAAACTCAGCRCTCTGTACAGACAACAGAGTGAAGCTGCCTCAGACTAATTCACTGTTCTCTCACGTTGACTTACCACTATCGTCATCATGCCTTAACACAGACAGAAGTCAGAATGTGATTCATACTCATTCTGTAGCTTTATACATTG
Organism: Rhea americana; assembly: GCF_003343005.1. Lineage (NCBI taxonomy): Eukaryota > Metazoa > Chordata > Aves > Rheiformes > Rheidae > Rhea > Rhea americana. The sequence goes on along the minus strand of NW_028185761.1, from coordinate 603,354 downwards.
CAAGTAAATAATTCATATTGTAAGTAAATAATTCTGTCAAACTTCTGGACAAAACTTTTCAGAAAAGTGTGTCATGACAGACCAACTCTCTTCTACWGTTTTATTAAATTTGTCAAATATCTGGGCACTACTATGGCCAGACGCCAACTCTCATTCATATAAATATGTAAAGTGTGAGGGCTCGACCAAGCCAACTAAATCAATCGSTTTCTACAGTAAAAGCTAAAGCAATTCACTTCTGAGTAAGTGATGCCACCAACAAAGTAGGGTCATCAGTACAGAAGCTCCAGGAAATTTCTTGCCTTCTCGACCTAGTAATGAGCTCTCCTATTGAGGATCATCATCAAACATTTACTGTGGGAATAACTATGGGACAGATGTCATCTCAGAAGAAAACTGCAAGTGGAAATGTATTATTGTATTTCCTCATGTTCCCTTTTTTCTCCCTTTTAGTTCATAGGACTGAATTATTCAAGCCATGCTAATAAAGTCAATTTGAACTGTCTGAGCAGTCTCTCTTCTAATGACTTGATAAAGAAAAGCGTTTGGCTGAGTTGTAAATTGATTAGTTCACTGGTAATTAACTGATATCCAGAAAAGTAACAAAGGATTTTTGCCAAGTAAATAATTACTTGATCTCTTTCCTCTCCTCCCTCTTCCTGCAGTACATGAGAGAACTGTAACAATGCTTTCTTTAGATTAGCAGAATGTGCTCTGTTTCCAGGCTAGGTAGAAAAATTTGCATCTGCTTGAGGTAAACATGCATATCAATTTATCAGAGATCAAGGAAAGAAATAGTAACTGCCTTCCCTATTGTAGGTGCAGTACAACTGAGGATATTCCAGGTCTTCATTTTTTCTTTTTTTAAAGTCTTTTAATATTTGATATTTTAATATATCTTTATCTATCCTTTCCTTCTGGTAGATCCTTTTGAAGATATTTTTCCAAGGGTCTTTACTGAGACTCTCTGCTTGCTCCTACCGTTTTCCCCCTTTTGTTGTAGAGGTTCCTGAGTGTGGCAAAATGAGGAAGTTGTTTTTCCTACAAATGAGATCAAGTGTCAAGCAATGCACAATTGTCTTGGCCTGGTGTTTTGCAGAGTATGGGGAAGGATGTATCACCATCCAAGTACAGACATTAATTGAATGTTCATACAGTGAAAAAAAAAATGAACAAATGGTCTTCAAGTGCATTTCTTCCTAGACCAACAGTTTTAGGAAACAGATGAGACACTGACAAAAGTAATTCCTCTCCTTCCCTTTCTGCTAGGGCTTTGGGGTAGAAAAGCTTCAGCCATTGTCCCTCACAGACCTCAGATTAGCACATCCCCCTCTCCCAYCAGCTTCCCATAGGCCAATGCATGGCAATCATTTGCCTTCAAAATTTGCCTGAGAAGAACATGTATATGCTAGGAGCTAGCACTTAAAAACTAGCGACAGGAACATTAGCAGCATGAATGTAGATGGAGTGAAAGAAGGAGGCCACAGCTTGAGGAACCTTAGCTGGACATGTTATCAAACTGATGCTGACACCCCAAAGCTTGCAATTTTGTGTGTGGCAATTTGTCTGTACATGGTAGCTGCCATTATCAGAAGAGTCCTGACTAATTTGGCCAATGGCTTAGCAGATTATCAAGTCACTGAAAATATGGAGGCTTCAAAAGATCTTTTACAGGTTCGAAAATATCCTGGTGAGGGCTAATTGAAACTGCCATGATGTTTGCAATATGTAATTTGTGTGGGCTGGGGTGGCTTCACAAAAGATGGTTCGGTGCTTTACACAATTTCAGAGTCTGTTTTACAACTGTCTTTCCTCTGTGTCACAACGATACCATGTGCAGCTTTTTATTTTAACTCTGAGCTGCCAATGCCCTTCTCCTCTCTTCTCCACACGAAACAGCTAGTGGTAAGAGAGATCCAGTGATGCTTCTCCTCCAGATACTTTCTCAGCTCCATTCTTAGGGGAAGCAGCTCAATGGAAACGAAAAGAGAGGAATGCCACTTCTGTTCTCCCTGTGTGAGAAAAGGCTAGTTCAGATTTCTGTGTCTCCCAAATGGGAAACTCCTGCAACTCAGTGATGCTTATTTAAGCCCGGGCACAGGCAAAGGTTTTATAGATCTCATCCTCAGGTATATCTCTCATCCCAGGTTTTAGGTAAAGAGCTTAGATGTTGCCTTTAGGATAGGCGGCTCCACTGAGTGGCATAAAATCAAAAAGTCTGGCTGCTTACCATAAATGCTGCAAAACAGAGATCTCCTCTGCTTTCTTTAGATGCAGGCCTAGCAGAGCAACTCCAACCAGCTCAGGTCAAAGGAAGTCCAAGAGTCCATTAGGTTATCCACCTTTTGCAGACCTTGTGAGTATAGAGGACACAGCAGGAGGTTAACTGACCTCAGACCAGAACAGAATAAAGAATTGAACAAGATTTACCTCACCCAGCTTCAGCTCGCCAATAAAGTCAGACAACTACTGTTCAATGAAGCTGCCAAAGCACAGATCTGTAGTGCCCTGTTGGACACAGGGGAGCTGAGGCAGCCACAAGGGGTATGACAGTGGATCTAGGGAAGATCCATTGACCCCCAGGGCATTCTGCCTTGCCTTCACTTGCTGCTCCAAAAGAATCTCAGATGAAACTAGATACTAACATGTAAGGAACTGAACTGACTCTCTAGGGCAGGATCCAGTTTAAGCTCAAGACACTTAAATACTGCTTACAAAGTTCATGCAAGTCATCTTCACACTGAGATCTGTGTATGCAAATTAGCATGCAGCAAAGATAGCTTGGTATACTTTTCCGGAGGAGAAAGCAGCTTACAAGTAACATAACTTGCTCTTTGTTTTTTAAAGAACAAAGGCCGATTGATTCCCAGATTCCTTTGAAAGTCAATGGGATTGAAGCACCTGTCCTTTGTGCTTTTAGAAAGCCTCYCTCTATCTTCACAGAGCCTTTTTTGATACTCCAGGTTAAGGTGTTGTACATTTAGCATAGATGTTTTGCAGTTGATAAGAGTTCTGACTCATATACAGTGGCAAATTAAGCTCAGATGACTGGAAAAGTTATTAAAACAAGCTGTCCTTTCCCAAAGCCTACTGCTTTTCCCAGAAGAGTGGCTGAACAGCAGGTTTATCTTCTAATACCAATTTCAGCTCTGTAAATTAGTGCAAACTGTCATTAATTTTGTTCTGTGCTAATATATTGGGTTGAAAGCTGCAGGTGCTTGGAGACACCTACACATGCTGTCTGCTTTCAGGGTAGTAACCAGTGTGTATAGGTAATGCTTCAGCTTAATCTACTGCTACAAGCAAGCTAGCATCCTGAATATTTTGACAAAATGTGACCTGCTGTGGATGTAATCATCTGCCTGAGCTTTAGGCTTGATGGGTAACAGCCTATCTGGATACATCCAGATCAGAAAACTGTTAGCTTCTGTAGCAAAAGGATGGAGAAGAAAGATGTTCCCCTAAAATCTGCTTTCAGGACTAGATATAGAATTGAACCATCATTTTCATGAGAGAAGTTGGGATTGTAGGTGTTAAACTAAAAGGGAATCAATGCCTGATATCTTCATCTTAACACTATTATAAAAAAGTTGTGAAGACATCTTCAAGATTTTGTGTCAAATTGTTCTCTCCCTTTGCATGTATATACTGATGAGAGGCAATATATACAATGTTCTCCAACATCTGCAGCTGTAATAAGTTCTAGTCAACCAGTTTAATCTCACTTTATATAGAAATTAAGCAATGCCATGCGATAAACCATGATAAAGTGCTTGCACAGAGCAGACAGAGAAAAAAAGAGTTCTTTAACAGGGAGGTGTCATTCTCTGAATTTCACAAACACGAAAAAAGCCCCAGCCAAACACATGCAATTTTTGAACCTGAGTTTTTCCCAATGCCACGCAAAAATGTGTTGCATCCACAGACTAAGTTTATAGGACATATCCCTCTAGTGGTGTAAACTGACATGACTCTATTAACTTAACTGATCAGGTCATGAGGTTTCAGAGCAACGTAGAATAGTACAGAAAGAGGATCCTTTGCCACAGGTAACCAGGAGAAGCCACAGGCAATTACTTCATTGGCATGTGAAGTACATTTTTAGTGACACTGAAAATTAGCATTTCAGGGTCTCTCTGTTTGTTTTCATATTTGTTATTTCAGAAACAAGATATTCCCTTGATATGTGTTATAGATCATGCAGAGAAAAGTTAACACCTGGGCACGAACATCAAATTTGATTGTCTAGTCAAATAGCCCACACTTAGATGCAAATAACTTCAGGTTGTCACATTATATCCAGTATAGTAAATGTATACTACAACAGTTCACTACAGAGGAAAAGCATTGCTTTTAATACGCATTATTCTAAAATCTCGAACAGTCAACACTGGTTTTGTGGAAGATGGATTTACCTTTAGAAAACATTTCTAGAAAAAAAAAGTGTGTCTATAATGGTTTGTGGTTGTGTCTTCAGTATTATCCTTCTGAGAGTGCAATGGCTGAAGGGTTTGCCAGACTGAAAAAATGGATATGTAATCCACAGAATAAGTCAGAAATAAATAGATATTGTGATGAAGAGTGCTACAGAAATGCGTCAAATAAAAAAAATATAATCATTCAAATAAAGGACTAGCTATATATTGTTGTCTTTCTCTTTTTGATCAGAAAAAATAGAATAGATAACATCAGATGTTATTGTTGCTGCCTGCTCCATAAACTTGTTAACTTAYACTGCTCAGTTCTAAACTAAGTTTCATTTCTGGCTTCTGCTTCTATTATAGTTACAAACCTTCTAATGTCCAGCATACACTTGGTAAAAGGAATCATTATTTTTAATTATTTATTTAAAATCAACTGTAACTGGATATTGTACACGTTGCTCGTTCTTTACACGGTTCCTGTTCTGTGCTCCTGAATCTGTGAAGAGGAGTGCTAATTCTTTGGTTTCCTAACTTCAGGAATTTTAAATTTCAATTTTTTTTGTTAAGAATTTTTAATCTTAGAATTGTTATCCATGATAAGGAAAGATTGACAGGAGCCCTGTTAATTTCCTTGCTACATAAACAACACAAAACCAAGAACCTTTAAAAGTCAAAAAAGCATCAGCCAAGCAATAATAATCCTCATAGTTTGCAGTCAGTCTTGTGCTTTTGAATCTGTTTGGTGCTTTTCCAAACCCTATTCTCAAAAGCCTAAACATGGGATGATAATCTGTTTCAAAAAAAAAAAAAAAAAATCTAAAACTGATGGATCTGCATGAAAAATCCACAGTGATTTTGACGATGCTTTTACAATCTAAATATTTCATTATTGCCATCACTAAAATAAATCTTATTTTGAAGTCTAGGACTTTGCATCACCCAGAAGAATGTTAAATGCATCTTTTTTTCCTGAAAAAAAAGCATATCTACCAGCTGCACTGCAGTGGACAGGTTATTTTCATGAGGGCAGGTGCATGCACAGCGAAGCATTTGCATGTATACAAGGAAAGGCTTGTAATTAGATCCAATTTTGTTAGCTTACGGGAGACGAGGAGACATGAGACGTGGAAAAATAAGTTTGTTTATATAAAAAGTGTAATAAACTCCAATGGCCGGCGGGGTGCAAGGCCTGCGCGCGACCCTCGAACCCCCTCCCCCCCCCCAGCACTTGTCATCTATGGACTTTCCTCTGAAAAATACGTGACATTATGAGGCCTTCCCTTGGCGCTTTTTATTTTCAAGTCTTTCCCTGATTCTTTGCGGTTTTAGACTTTTTTTTTTGCCTGTAGAGGGAAACTCTGTCTGAAAAGCACTTTGCATACGCAAGGTGCAAGCACAGGACGCGCCGGAGAAAATAAACACGGCATCGGATGAGAGAAAACCCCGTGTTGTAGGCAGCCGCTATAAAAAAGCCTTCTCCCTCTTCCCTGACTGCTGCTACTAAAAACGCTCTCCTACTTGTGTTTGTATATATACATATACATATATATATATATGTATAAAAAATGCAAACACAGAGCAGTGCTGTGGTGCAGAGTCGCCGCTCTGCACGGGGAATGAGGGAGGGAAAAAGGAGGGAAAAACATGAGGCGGTGTGTGGATGGGGGGGGGGCAGGTAAAACTAGCAGAATGACCCGCGAGCTGGCGTTTTGGGTCAAAAAAGGGGATGATGAGGGACATGCACATACAAGCGCCGCCTGAGGAAAACGCTATGAGGCAGGGAGGCGGCCCAAGCCGCGCTGATTTTTTTTTTCCTCTCTCCAACTGCTCGCCTTTTTT
>NW_028185761.1:579547-596857 GCF_003343005.1 Rhea americana | reverse complement strand
CCTCCCCTCCCCTCCGCCCGTCCCTTCCCTTCTTCCCTTCCTTTCCCCTCGCTCGCCGGGCTCGTCTCGTCGCTGCGGCCTGGAGCGAGCGCCGCGATGGCTCCGGCCGCCGACCGGGAGGGTTATTGGGGCCCGCCGACCTCCACCTTGGAGTGGTGCGAGGAGAACTACGCCGTCTCCTACTACATCGCCGAGTTCTGTGAGTGGCGGCCGCGGCCCCCGGGGGAGGGCTGGGGGTAGGGGGTGAGAGGGCCTGGGCCCCATAGCGAGGACCCCCGTGCCCAATTCCCCCCCCCCTCCGTTAGCGCTGGCAGGTGGAAATGTTTTTTTTTTTTGGTTGTTGCTGTTTTGTTTTTTCCCTCGTTTTTTCCTGCTCCCCTTGCTCCAAAATCTTCACACACGCTCCATCAAGGAGGGGGTTGGCACAGGCAAGGCCTCGTCTGCCCCACGCCTTGGTGCGGGAGCCTGGAAAGGGCGCTTGGGGCATTGAGGCGCTTGGCATGGAAACCAAGGATCCCACRAGGATTATGAGGGGGAAGAAACAACAGCAAAACCCCCCCAAAACAACCGCAAAGGAAGAGGGGGTTAGTTTTCGCTAACGTATGTCTCAGGGCGCCATGCTGCAAGGCGATGGCGGGCCAGCGGCTCCGCTCCCGGTGGCTGGGCAACCTGAGCGCTGATGCGGCGGGGAGAGATGTTCAAGTCAATTAAGAGTAAGAGAGCTTCGTAGGGAAGAGATGTCTTCTCCACGCTGGCYTTCAGCGGCTCTTGGCCCAGTCGTCATGTTGCAGGTTTTCTCTGGGTAGCTTTGARTAGGAGCACGAGAGCAAACCCATGTTCTGCTTTCCAGACCCTGTTATTCAGGTTGCAGCCRGGAATTTGGAAGTATTCAAGCATGCTTTAGGAGAAGAAGAAGGTGCTTCAACTCAAGCGTCAGCTAGGAGTGAGGGGCTTGAGGTGGTCAGCAGATAGGGTATGTCGTGGTGGTGGTAAAGCATCCGAGGCCTCTCTCACTGATGCTTTGCTGCAAAAGTAAGTATTTTCATGTCCTGGTCAGTGACTTTACAGGGTGTAGTGGTTGTAGTTATGTACTGCTCTCCCAGATGCCCTGTCCTCCCAAAACTTTCATGCGCATAAAGATAGGAGGTTGTTTGAAATGTTGAGACTCTGGGAAGCTCATAGGAAGGTGAACAGGTCAGTCTCCTTCAAGTGCTTGGAGCGGACAATCYGAAAAGGCTGCTTGCGTAGCTGGGTTGCTTCGGCAGCACTTTGGAAGAGCTTGGCATCCCGGAGGTGGACGGTTCTGGGTTGTGACTTCTGATTGCAAACAGTGACATGGCTGAAGGACCAAAACGAGTAGTTGTGAAGGAGGTTTCAGAGTGTGGGAGTGGGAACGAGTTGAATAACAGTAGCAAGGACAGGGTAAAAGGAAGTTGATATGTAGATTTATGGCTGAAAGAGGCCAGTTTAAAAGGGAACAAAACTTAATATTCGAGAATGGGCCATACTTAGGAGYTTTAAATAGAATGACAGTTTTGCAAGACATATTTTTATGCTTTCCTCATGGAGAAAAAGTAATTTGTGAAATAATCTGCCTAGGAAAGAGGAAAGTCTATTGCTTCCTCCATGTGAAAATAAATTTGACTGATGTGTGTGCATGTAAATTTTGAAATAATCCCTGCATTGTTGGACATGTGAATTGAAAGGTTTCATCCTCTCCTAGATTATGCAGGAGAAAGAAGATGAGGATGATATTAAAGGTGTGAGGTAGAAAGGTATTTGTTGTGAAGAATAAGGGATTAATTATATGGTATATTTTTCACAATGGAAAAGTTATTTTAAGACTTCTGGTCCCCCTCTCAAGATGTTAGTGTTTGGCACCATGGTTTGTTGTTCTTCAGTGGTGCTAAAGCAACTCTATTTTAAAGGTAATGTTGTAAATTAGAGCATTCAAATGGTCCAGGTTAAAAAGCAAAACAGTAAACAAGCATGCTTATTTTATGGTTAGTTTAACACTAGATAATTTCAGTGGTTATGTCAAGATGGCTTGGATTAGTAATAGTAATAACAACTCTGTAAATGTCAGAGGAAGTTTGCTTTTTTTTTTTTCTGATGATATGAACCTACTACATTTAAAACTTAKCTAGCACAAAAGGATTGGCAACATATCTTTCATAAAACAACCAAGGATTCTTTCCCAACTTTCTCTAAAATACTGAATTTGAAGTTAATTACTTTGGAAGATTAGAGGAAGGTTATTCTGAAATCTGGGGACCCAACTGTTTTCTGCCATTTGCTTTGCATTCATAGCCTCATTACTTTACCAAATACGCAAATGGCGAAAACAAACCAGAAAGCAGAAAAATGGTGATTCTTATCTCTCTCACAGTTCTCATTACGGTGATTTTTGATGTTGCAATTGATGATACTGTTTTTAGAATTCATATACAGTCTATTTATTTTAAGTGTTATGTAATTTATAGAAAAGTGAAAATCAGTTCTGGACTTCTCACTCTCTTGGTAACAGCTACAGTTAYGGTATTTTTAAATTTTTTGCCTTAAATGCTTGTTGCAAATAGTTTATAAGAAACCATGGGAGACTTGAAGCTTGAAAGATACTAGCAGGGCCAAGTCAAATATTATGTTTTCCTTAGGTTTCTAAAGCATGCTGAGGAGCCAAACTGAAAGCTTGTTATGCAAATTAAGTCTTCCTGCCATGTAACAATTTGTTTTTAATATGCTAATTTTAGTACAAATTGCTACATTGTGTTCCAGAAGCCTACCTACAATTCTTCGCCATTCATTCTATAAAGAATTAGTAAATGATGGCAGCTAATCAAATGTATTTATTCAGAGATGTGAAGGTGAGGTACCCTGTTACAGTTTGTTTCTGTAGCACTTCACATTTGCGTTCTCTCTTGATGAACAGCAAACACAATGATTCATACTCGAAGATTTGTGTTTTTAATAATGAGAAATGCCCCTTTTCGGCTTTCTGAAAGCAGTTTTCCTCTGTCCTGGTGATGGCTGACTAATTGCTCTGTGTCTTTCTGTAGAGTATTAAACCAATTGAAATTGAAAACCTGTTGAAAGTATTTACCAGCTTAACTATGTTAGGCCCTATCTTACCCCTCTGTCCTATGGTTTAGTAGTTAGCTCTTCAGGCTTCCTCAGGCGTTTGTGTCCACTGCCGTGTTCTGGAGAGCAAGCAGTATGGATGCATTTGTTCTGAACTAATCTCTTTCAGCTCCCAGTGCCTCTATGCTGAATTGCTCAAGCTCTTGTATTTTGTGTATTAGCAAAATAATAATAAAAAAAGAATGCTGCCCTCCCACTCAAGCACTCTCCCACTCAAGCACACAGAACAAGGTCAAATGCTAGTGCTGTTGTTAAAACACTAAGTGCTTAAATGTTACAGTGCACTCCTTATTTTGAAAGAGGTCATGTTTCAGGTCAGTTTAGCCTATGTAATGTTCAGTTCTTGAGGTCTGTTCTGATTTGAAAGCATGTATGACCAATGGCTTACACTTCTTGCATCCGCTGTTATGATTGTAAGAAAGRTTTGTTTTGTAGAATATGAGGAATGAGTATAACTAACGTTCATGTATTTCCTTTGTTGAAAACGTTGAGAATAGTGTCATTTTAAACAAATGCATTAAATTCAAAGAAGCCCTCTACAGTACTTGAGGGGTTTATAATTCTCAGTCAGGAAAGTGATGGGAGTTGGGGAGATTTGTTGATGTTACGAACTTAGTGGTGTGTTTCAGTGCAGATCAGACTTTACTGATGTTTTCAAGTAWGTGAAATGTTGCCTTGAGCTATTAYTGTCTATGAGTAATATGCASCATCTACAGCATAATTGCTTTGGAGGTAGTAGATCCTTATGATGACATTAACAGCAGAAAACATCTGGAATATGGCTTCAGGCATCACAGGGAACCAGTAGAATCACTCCTTTCTTGGCTTCTGATTCTGTGACAGGATGTTTTGCTACTTTCATATAAGAAAGGTATTTTCTATTACAATTGTCAAATCCACTGCTTTTTATTTTTATTGAATATCTGTCTACCAAATTGCTGTAACAGTGCCTTCCTTTTGGGATCCTTAGGTAGAAAAAAAAAGTAGATTATGAGAATCTGATTGTTTCTAGTCACTTTTGTTGGTCTTTCTTAAATTCTTCCAACTTTTGCTAGGAGTACATTGAAATAAAGTAACTGTTACCTATGTTGTTAKATGTCTCATTCACACACGGAGTGCCATCAGAGCATTCTCTATATTGCAAACAACAACCTAAAAAATACTGTTTTCTTAGCAGCACTCAAAAAAAGTGTTCACTAAAGGATACCTATGTCTGTGTTGTGCATGGGGACTGTTACTTTTGAACTTAYAATATGCAAAATTTACTTAAAGTTAGAATTATGTCATTAATATTGAATTCAGACTGCCACATATATATTGTCACCCTTTCCTCTTGGATGTCTGGCTGTGTTTTAGCTCTTTTGTCAGAGGCCTTGGAAGAGGGCCAGAGATTGTTGGGTTAGCTATTATCCATGCAAGTTACTGAAAAAAAGGGGAGGGGGGGAGAAAAGCCAACTCTCTCTGGCTTCAAATGCTTACAATGTATTTATGTCTGTGTGTTCTTTGAATAATGAAATGATGGATGAAGGAAGAATCATCAGGATTAATTGGATGTCTTTAGGTCGACTGCCTAGCTGTGGCTAAATTATATAAAGTCCTCATGACAGATGAGTTCTAAACTGGGATTTAAATGAAGGCAATGTCACAGTCTCACAAGTTATTCAGGCTGAAAGGGATTTGAGTGTGTAAGTTTAACAACCTAATTGCAGGAAGCCACATCACAGGTTTCCTTTTTAAATTTATCAGGGTCCTTCAGGGAGATCCTTCAGCTTAGGGGGTGGCATAGACGAAAAGATRAAGGGAAAATTAAACTAATTGATGGTTGCTGTGAAGTTAAGTATATAGAATCGTGCTTAGCTGTGGGATGCTTTTTAAGATGAACTCTTCTCACTTGCTGTTTGTGCTATGGAGGGAAAAAATGTTGATAGAAGGGTTACTTTCTTCAAAGAGTAATATARCAGAAGTAAACTCGTAAGGCAGGCGGATGGTCTCTACTATCTTGTTTTCTCCTTTGTTTAATAATTTGAAATAACTTTGAGTCATTGTCAGATATTGCATTATTTTTGCTTCCCTTCCTAGGCCATAAATGAATATACACGATTTAAGCTATAAGATAAACTTGTGACACTGTTCTGATGCATTTTGCTGCGATGAATGAATTTTTTTAATCCTTCCTTTTTTGTCTTTGAATTTCTGATCTATGATACAGCTTTACCTTTTACCTCTTGACAGCTTAGCTTTCTGTTTTGCCCAAGAATTTCGTGGAAAGACAATATCAAGAAAACTTGCACTTTTGGAAAGTGCAGGTTTGTCCAATCCACTAGTTCTCATTKATCTATCACATTACTAATGTGCTTAAAACTTGATGAATGCCTTGGTAATTCACCACTTGTGTGCTTATCTACTAATACTTGTGTAGTTATTAAGTGACARTAAAATTCTTAAATATGGTTTAACAGAGCGTTTGATTACACAATAATGAGCACTTCATATTCAGTTCTTGTAGAGCTGGCAATTGGACATCTGCCACTCCAAGTGTTAACAGAGCAGTGGTATTTTTACAATTTAATTTTGCTATGCGCAAACTAAGAGAAGCTTATGAGCTGCATGATATGGATTTGCATAATATATAAAAAATATACGTATTATAGTAAGGTAACACTATTGGCTTTTAAATGACTTTAAATGGGTCTTTAGCTACAGATAAAGCTACAGTTGTCATAATTGAAAGACAAAAAAGTTTTTAGTCTATTTGGGGGTTTTGTTTTTTGTTTGAAACTGGTGTTGGTGAAATGCATGTTCCTTATTTGCATGAGTCTTTCACAGAACAGTGGGGAAGGTACTTCTAAACAAAACAGAAGATTTAATAATCACTCCGAAAATATTAARAGGAACTCTGGGAATTCTGTCTGACCCCAGCAGCTCAGCAGTATGTGGTCATTTTATCTCGGAATGAATGCAAGTGCTAGCATCGTTTAATATTTCTATAACTAACTAAAAGCCTGAAGGGGATCATAGAAAGGTTCATGGATCATGCAAGTTTAGGAAAATTCTAAGAGTTCTTTAGTTCAAAACATATATCACAAACTTAAATTTATAGTAGTAGGCGAGAACCAAGAATAATTTTTATTTTTGGTGGTGACTTGCAAGTGATTAACAGCGAATTACCTTTGAGTTTTCTGGGTGTTTTTTTCTTTACATGTGCCCCAGTAATTACTGTGATTTTTCAATCCCTTACTGGAGAAGCTGAGGTGATGCATGAATTAAAGGTACTTGGTTATTCTGTGGTTACAGAAGCATCACAAAGAAGGAAGAAAGATGTCAGGAAGAGAGAAGTTCCTAGAGAATACTAGAGCWTGAAAACCAGAGAAACACTGCTTTAGTATTGATCTTTTACCATTAATTGATTTGGATATCTGAAATTTCCCATGTAGGCAAGATCTAGGTGGAGTCACAGTGATTATTTTGCTGAGCACTATTTGGATGTAAGGTTTCAGACACAGACTGTTTCACCCAATTGAAAATGCAGATGTAATATACCCTGATTTTTCTTTTTCTTTTTTCTGTGCTATCTCAAAAATCTAAAGTATCTGATCAGGCTTTTTTTTTTCCCCAGTTAATTTTCCCAAAGAAATATGTTGCATATGCAATATGATCAGTGACTGAAAAACTGACATTTGCTCGCTGATCAATGCAGACAGCCTCTGCAGAATCATCATTATCTCCTTTGTGGCAAGGTCCATAGMTTTCTGGCGGAGTATTTGCTTCAGCCTATTTGGAGCATAGGAAGCACAGTGAGCCCTCTATCATTCACGTACCCTTTCTGCCCCCTTTGGAGAGCTACAAGGTTTCTCTCCAATTCTTTCCCTTTCCAGCAACTGGTGACTCAGCCTGCTCTCCAAACTGCAGAACTTTCCTGAGGGGAAATTATGAATTTTATTTCAAAATTGAAAGTAACATTCAGAAGTGTATCTGTTTCCCAGCTGTGTCCTAGGGCTTTAGTTTATTTTATCATTCTGTTTTCTTTCAGCTTTACTGGAGATAGATTATTCCTCTTTAGACTTGTTTTCAAAACCTAGTGTCCCCAGTAGCTTCCAGGAGTGAGCCAGGAATGWTCTGTACAAGGTCAGTGTCTCTTAAAGGATCTCAAGCTGATTCTATGAGCAGAGGACATTTTCCCTTGTGGCTTGGTACTAGTAGGGTTGCCTTGATTCTCCTCTGATTGCAGAGGAGCTGGAGAAGGGGACAAGAGTATAGGCTGGTTCTTCTGGACAAGGTTTAGCCCAATAGTTTGATATTTGACTTTCRCATTTGGGGAGGAGAGGAGGCTCAGTTGTCTTTAAACAGGAAAGCAGACGATCAGAATTAGAAAAAGAAGTGTTGCCAAATGGGAGCTGGACAGCTAGCCGCCTGCCCCTGACAGTTTGCATAAGGTGAGTGGAGCCAGGGCAGTGTACATAACAGACACCAGCCATGCCTCTCTCTCAGTTTCTTCCTTCACATCTGCTTTACTGTGAGTCATGGGTTCTTGGCACAGGACACCTGAGAATGTTTTGTATGAATTCCAGCACTAGCAGGATTTTAGGGTATCAACCTTGTGGTCATAAAATAAGACCTTGCAAGCTCTCTGATTCATACAGTGCTTTAATGAGGTCAGCATTCGCAGCAAAGGTTCAAGATGCTACTGCCCTGTAGGCTAGATTTTCAGTAACTGCTAATTCTAGTTGGATGATGATTTTCATTTGGACAAGATCCAACATCCATGAATCAGATGCAGTATTAGATCAAAGAAATAGTCTGGATAGTTATTGTAGCATGGTTAAGCATTAGAACTAATCTTTTGGAGCACTGACAGTCTTGGGACAAAGTATTTCTGTCCCCTGTATTAGATTTGCCATTTGTTCATCGTTTTTTTTTTCTATCTTCCCTAGTCAACACATTTCTTTGTTTAGGCAGAGACCTGCTTCTCAACTGGAAAGCGTGCTATTATGATCCCTTCTGATGAGTATTTTAACCTTACCATGAAGAAAACCAAGARTATCTGAAGAAGCACTTGCATGTTTTCTTTGAGAAATGGGATCTGCAGATGCGATTTTTTCCCTCAAGACTAATGGGTCACCTACAACAGGGAAATAAAATGTCCCAAAGAACTAAGTTTATTGTCACAACATGGAATTCTCCTTTGTTCTACTAGATAAATGTCTTTTTTCGTCTACATATACTTAACAAAATTTGCTGTGTAAGAAGGGGCATGTTTGCATTGTTCTTGTGTGCATGATTGCTGCTGGAGGGAGTTTCCAGTGCTTTCTTCCTACCATTGATTCCTGGTCTAGTGCTGGCCCCAGCCTGCTCTGTGGATTTTTACACTCAAAAGAAGGAGTGTTTCAGGGCATATTTCTTCAGATTGTATCTGTGGGAGGAATGCAGGGACTGACTTTTTAAAATCTTGTGTACTTATATATATGTATATAAAATCAGAGCTGCTCCTGGTCATATTTTSCTCATTAATGGAAAAAATCATGCCACCTTCTTTTCTTATTTTCTTATTTTTCTGTTTTGTTTGGTTTTTTTTYCCCAAGTTTTTTTGACAGTTGGAATGACCCATAGAAGCAGAGAGGATTGACCATTGCATGAGTAAACAGTCTAGAAAACTGGAGAAGCAAAACTCTTTTCTYTTTTTTTTTTTTCAAAATAGTAAGAGTAGTTTAGAAAGAAGGTTAGCAATGCACTTTTGTTCGTAGCCACCTGTGCCTGCAGGTCTGGCTTCTGCAAATGAGTACAGTTTAATGCCATCTCCATAGAGCTGCAGCTAGCAGCAGCTGTAATACCGGAGTTCGTGGCTTTCTTTAGAAGTAGCAGAGTGAAAAAACAGATGAGTCTTGCCAGCTTGTATTGCTTTTACCTCTTTCAAACTGGTGAGTGGACTGTCTCTAACAAGAATAAACTCAACTGAATTGTGTAGATGCTTTGGAAAGTAGCAGAGAAATGCACTGTGGTAATGAAATCATACAGCAGATGTTGTTTTTGTTCTCTTAAGCAAACTGCTAAGACTTGCAGTCTGTGATAYCACAGTTACTTTTCACTTCCAGGTTTGGGACTTAGTGGCTGTTAAATCTTTAAAGGCCTAGGTTTTATGTTTCTATGAGGTCTCTCTGAATATTGTCGTCAGCAATGTCTAATGTCAGCATTCAGTTATCTAATGCTAAAATTCTCAATCCATCCCAATTTTACTTTCTGGTGGCTTTCTTCTTCTTTCTGTTCTAGGCTGCGGAGAAATACTCCCTTTTCTTTAAATACATTGTCTACCAAGCTCTTCAATTCTTTTTCCTGCTATTAAAMCTCTACATGCTGATTTCTTTGTCTCTTGTATTAATTCATATTTTTCTGCTTTTATCATACTTCCTCTATATTAACCTCAGACCTATCCTCTACCACCATTTGTGCTGGGAACTATTTGCTATGTGTTCGGTTTTCAACTATTTCATATCATCAACTTACTTCTGCCTCAGTGCTTGCCTCCCACTATGTGAACTGTTTAGGTACTATCTTAAGTTTTATTTATAACAAAAAGACGGTGTTTAATCCTTGAACCTTCAGTATGTCTTCCTGTATTTTGTTTAGATTGTGAAATACTTAAGATATGGTCTTTGCTCTTGCTGTTTTGTGGAGAAGAAGATTCATTCCCTGTATAGCTAAACAACTTTTGCCAAGATTTGTGGGCTAACAGGCAAATGCCAAAAATGTTTTTTTTTTTTTTTTTTTTTTTTCCAGGCAGGAACAATAAAATTGTCTTGAAGGGGCATTTAGAGAATGAGGAGGAAAAATAGAGTTGAGGTTAGACGTTTCAGACAAGGAGCCACAACTTTTGAGTCTAGGGTTAGTGAATTGGGTACAGTTGAAAGTTCTTGCTCAAGGCTGGGTATTTAGGAGTGAAAGAGAAGAGCCAAAGTAATTTCTCAAATCAAATAWCTTTTTTTTATTGCATGTTCTGATTGGCCGTAGGTTTTTAATTTAAAGGAGTCATGTGAAAAAGAAGGAAGTTAGTTGAAGYATGGAGTTGCTACTAGTATTACTGGGAAGACAGCGTGTCACCAACCAGTGTTCAAACAGCTGCTGTGTATCTGAATCAAGCTGTGGTTGCTAACAGGTTTCACTATCCCTGTGTACCTCATTTTATGTTTGTCAAATAGCATCTACACTTTATATTCTTACTGTCCAAGTGGGTCAAACTGCAAAAGAATGACATGGAATATTAGTAGGACAGACTTTAATTATGATGGACACTCAGGGGAAATCATGGTGACAGCAAGAAAGAGAAGAAAGTGGGAGAATTTGGATTTCTAAGAAATGTTACCCAGACTAACTCTAAAAATACCTGGAAAAAAAAGCCTAGGTACATTTTTCTRTGCTGCGCATCATTTAGTCACCATATTGGGCTCTCATAATACACTACTGTCGTATCTCAGTGCACACTGGATGGAAGAATCCTACCAGAGCCTCTGAGRTGATACCCACAGCATGTTCTGCCTCAAGTTGATTTCTCTGTGTTGAGGACAGGAAATGCTGGGCTGCGTGTAGCTCTGATAGTTCAAAACCATCAGCTGTTGAAAGCTGTGCTTTCTGCCCTGGGCCGAGCCTTAGGCTTAGAGGAGTTGGTGCAGGTACTTACAAGAAACCAGGATGCTGACAGCAGCTATGACTCATAGAGGAAGAAGGGTATTGGAAGGCCCTAAATAAGGTGAAAAGTAAAGAGATGATCCCGATAACATCATATTGGTCACCACTTAGTTTTAGCAGTGGCTCAAAAGTAATCTTGCCCTTCTTGCCTGTTGCCTTCCAATTCTTCATTGTCAGTCTGTCTTAAAATAACATTTAAAATACATTTTATGTTGTTTTCCAGTGAATGCTGTAATAGCAGCAAGTCTCCCCTTCAGCAGGGAGCTTACTTCATATAATATTTTAACTTTATATCATCTCAGCCTGATCTATTTAGACTTTGATTGCATTTTTCCRGCTTTGAACACTTGCTTTCAGTGCACTTGCTAGATTGATACTTCAAATGGTGTGCCTGTGGCCACTGTTTTTGCCTTAAATTTACTTGGGAAACCTTTCCAGGTGTACTGGCACTGGAACAGGTTGGCCAGAGATTGCTATTAACTATAATCTGAGGAACACTATCTCATGCAGATCTCAGTAKAGGAAGGACGTGGACCTAGTGGAGTAAGTCCAGCATAGGGCCACAAGGATCATTAAGAAACTGGACCATCTGTCCTATGAGGAGAGGATGAGAGTGCTGGGACTGTTCAGCCTGGAGAAGAAAAGGCTCATGAAGGCAGGGGGAGAGTCTTATAAATCTGTTTAAATGCCTGCTGGGAGGGTATAAAGGAGACAGATCCAGATTCTTCTCAGTGGTGCCCAGTGACAGGACAGCAGACAATGAGCACAGACAAACACAGGAAATTCCACTGGAACATAAGAAAACACTTCTTCTCTGTGAAGATGACTGATCATTGGACCAGGTTACCCAGAGAGGTTGTGACATTTCCATCCTTGGAGATATTCACAACACAACTGGACGTGGTCCTGGGCAATGTGCTGTAGGTGACCCTGCTTGAGTAGGGTGAGTTGGACTGGATGATCTCCAGAGGTCCCTTCCAATCTCAGCCACTCTGTGATTCCATGATCTTAGATTTCACTCATGAAAGACTTCAAGACAGATGCCTCTGAAAACATTTAGTCATCCTTCCTCTTATGGCTCCCAAAAGAACCATAAATCCAATTTCTGGCATGTTAGGTCTTAAGAAACCTTSTCCTCATTTTCTGATTGTTTCTTCAAATGCCAGGAGGAGGATGACTTTGTAATGCTAAACATTGCTAACAAAGATTGATGTTTCTAGAAAGTTCATATTCTTATGTACTTTCTACTTTGAAGCTCTTTATTTTCTTTATTTACAAGAGGTGATTTTTTTTAAGCAGGAAGATTGGTCTGGTGGCTAGAGGAACACTGTGGTGTTTAGAAGGCCTGTCTTCAGTTTTATGCAACCACCCTCTTCTAACCTGTCCTCTTTTTTCAAAGGGTTTTGAGCTTATGTACATTGAAGACTGGAGTTGCTTAAACACTGCAGTAATGGAAGCCRTATAGGTAAACAATATATTTTAGATTGGGGCAGGGACACACAGACTTCTCAGCCTAGGGACAAATGTTTCACCATCCAAGGTTAAATAACTGCATTATGAACACAAATGTTACATTTAAGGGATTGCAAGGGCATCAGAATCTTACAAAGCTTCATATGTTTATATGAAGGCTTAAAATTTGGATTTGCGTAGTATTAGTTTTCATTCTTTAGTATAATGCACAGAAGAGGCAAAGTCAGCGTTAGTACTGTCTCCTCTTAGATTCTAATTTTTTGATGTCTTCAATACAGAGTAGCAAAAGCACTTTGCAGAGAGTTGAGGATAAAGAAAGGGATAATTTAATTGTAACCTAGGGCAATTCGAAAGCGATTTAATAACGTGCTTTTGTAGGACCTGCGTACCAAAGGGAGGCTTGTGCATTGGAAAATATACTCACATTTTATGGGTTTGAACTGAGCTTGTACATGCTTTGTTACTCAGGAATATAGAGTCTTTTCTTCTAATTATCTTCTACACTCTGATTGTTTTGAAGAACACAAATGTACATAAAATACAATAATCAGAGTAAATGCATGTACAAAAAAAGATAGTTGAACTAGTGTTATGAATGCCAAAAGAATGAATTCTGCGCTGGAATATAAAGTATGTAAGGCCATAAATCAGAACTATCACTTGACACAGCATGTTGGAACCACTCATAAACCAGCACTGGGAATAAAAATCAAATTGTGTTCTTTAATTATTAATCTTTTTTATTCCAAAATTACCTCATTACCCCTCCCCCATCCACTAAATCACTTAAATGGTTTAACCTGTGCAACTTTGTTTAGAAGAGCATCAGCATATATTTGTGTATTCTGGAGAAACGATGGCCCAACAAGGGAGAAGCGGCTTCGAAGCACTTGTGCTGGACACTGACTTTAGATACTAAAACCTTGTTGGCCACCAGCTCTGCACCAGAGATGCTGCCTGTAAGTGCTTTTGGCTTTGTCCCAGCACTTCGACATATCACGAGCAGCTAGCTGTTGCTGCTGGGGCTGGGATGTGTGCGACTGGAGCGCAGCGTGCTCATGCTAGTGGTATGCATTTGTGTTGGTGCTAATATTGACACTGTATTCATGCCTCGTTTGCTTCCTTTCTTTGCCTGCCCTAGCTTGTTCTCACAGTGTGTCCTGTAGTATGTTATCTAGTCTCATCTGAAATCATTCCAAGATTCATAGCTTCTTCTGGGAGACATCGCTGTTGCTGAGTAAACCTAATTCTAAWTGTCCTACCTGAAATTCCATTTTCCTTGTTTCAGTCTGTTAATGGTGATCAAAGTGCTATTCTTCAGCAGCTCAAACAGTTTCTTTCAATGCTTGCACCTTGTAAATCTGTTGACCTCCTTGTCRCCTCTTTGTCACCTCCTTGTCACTGCCATCTGGCCAGTATTTGGATGCTTGGTCCTTTTCTTAGACCTTTCCTTTCCTTTGTAGTAGTCTTGGTTGCTCGAATTTGAACCCCTCTGTTTTCTCCCTTAGAGATTTCTTCGTAATAGAATGCTAAGATGCATTTCAGTTATATTTGCCAACAGCAAAACAGAGCTGTGTTTAATATATTATTCCTTTATAATGTTTATGCTAGTTCATTTTTCCATTTTTATCTGTCTTTTTGATTTTTATAGTTCTTGTGACTTACACAGACTTGCTGTTTAGCTATCTGATTTTATTTTAAACAGCGTGACATCTAGTAGTCACTCTAATAACCTGTTCACTAGAATTGTTATTTAACTGTACCTATTTTAATGGCTCTTCTGTAGAGCTTATGCAGTTCAGTAATTATTTAACTCCCTATGTGCTTGAATAATTTTCCCATTTTATTAATAAACTATGGTGGCTAATATAAGTTGCAGCTTATTTGCCTTAGTTGCAACTTCAATCAATGTCCAGCTAAATAAAATCAAGGTTTGCTTAACATCTGTAAGAGAGACCTGAGGAATTACGAGACTGGAGAAGTTGATCTTGTCATTTAAGGTATCCCTCATCCCTCACCACCTTATTTTTTTCTCTAAAATCAGAGTTGGTCCATGATCTCCAGCCTGCAGCAACATAGTGTCCTGCTCCTCTGAGTAACAGGAAGTTTACATTGATGCATCTATGCTTATTAGAAAGTAGGGAGTCATATACTGGCCATATTCCAGCTGGGATGACTCGGTTTTCTCCCCCGAGCTCATTCTGAAATATCAAATGGAAACGGGATTTTTCAGTTCCTGACACTCCGGAGTGTTGTTACTGTGAACTCTGAAGTGGAATATAATAAAAACAGCTGGTGGAAGCGAAAATTGAATTGCTCTGCTGTCCTCCTGGTGATAAGTTGTAAGCAAAAAAAGTACAAGTTGCAAGTCAGTGGCCAAAACTGCTTAATTTGTGTAGTTGTGTTTTCTGAAGAATTCTGAAATGCCTGCATCTTGAAAAACCAGTGACGCAAACGTGGACCTTCTCTGGGCTCTGTCTTGGTTTCTGTTGATTGATAATATATAGCATAAATTGAGTGGAAA
Organism: Rhea americana; assembly: GCF_003343005.1. Lineage (NCBI taxonomy): Eukaryota > Metazoa > Chordata > Aves > Rheiformes > Rheidae > Rhea > Rhea americana. The sequence goes on along the minus strand of NW_028185761.1, from coordinate 582,045 downwards.
CTTGCTGGGTTTTATTCAAATTTATTCCTCTTACTGACACTTAAAATACTGTGATAGGTGCCCTGTGGAATACTTGTGCCTTAGCAAGGACTGTTGTGAAGGAGTTCCTTTTTCCTTTAAGGAAATGCCCTAAAATCCTCCTCTCTCTTTAAGCTGTTAGGCTGCCTTCTTCTCCAGTTCAAGTCTAATTTCCAAAGACCTTTTTATCCTGTGTTGTTCCCCCTTATCAGGTGGTGTTGGGCCACAAGACTACTTCCTTTCTTCTCCTGTTACTCTCCCCTGAGTGGGTTCATGCTTGGTTTCATATACCTGGAGAGCCTTCCAAGAGAGAAATGCTTTCTTTAAAAGAGAGGCTATCCCCATGTAGATGGGTATGTTGTCAGATGTGCCTGAATCTGTCCTTTCTTTCTGAATTCCTTTAAATTCTGTAAAACTCCGTAATAAAGAGCTGCAGTCTGCACTGGAGCGGCTTGAAAGGATTCCAGAAAGGAAGCTCCTGATTACTACACCTTACATTTCAAAGTAGCTGTAGGGTTTGTTCAAGTACTGCATGTTTCACGATGCCATCCAACAGGCTTTGTGTTTTTAAATTATTTTCGTATTTTCTTCATGCAGCGATGGAAAAAGAAAAAGCTGCATAGTCTAGGTAGTGCACTAAAACTGCCTGTGCAGTGCACTGCAAAATGTACAAAGTGGAATGGATTTTTTTTCAGCCTCAGATTTTTTTTTCTATCTAACTTACGAAGGGACGCATTGACTTTATAACAACTTGGCTATCTATTTTAGAAAGTAATAGCCACTTCCCTTCCTCGTGTTTCAGAGTAAGATGCAAGTTTTCTTAAGTGTAGAACAAAAAGCTGTAATAAATATCATGTTCATCAGTCTTGATTTTAAGTGAGCTTTTTATGTATAGTCATATTTCTTATTTCAAAAATTTTCTTGTTCCCTCTCTGAGGGTAACACTAATTTATTTCTACTGTCCTTTGTGTCCTACAGAAACTACCAGAGTCAAAAGTCTTCATTTGTTTGAGAGAGAACATTTTAACATTTGAAAAGATCCTTGCAACTTGTAAATCTTACACTCATTCCAAGTACAAACATAGGAGAAAGGGTTTCTTAACACTGTGCAAATCGCATTGGTCACCTTGTCAAAAGCTGAAGATGATATCTGATGCGATTTTTTTTTTAATACCACTTTTCTTTCCCTACTATAAACTTTCCTACATTCTAACTCACTGTATTGTGTTTCAGGTGTTTTTATAATGTGCATAATAWTTCTTCAAGACTAAGTTCTGTTACAGCTTGACTTTCTGAAATACAATTAACTGGGTTTTGGGGGGAAATTGAAAATTTATATAAGTAAGGGCCTTCAATTTTTTCTGTGCTCTCTTATTGCACTTAGCTCATCAGATAAGAGTAAGGAGTACTCTGTATTGTGCCCATTATTGCCTGTAAATATTATTTCCTGTTTAGGTTATCTTTAGGGTTTTTTGTGTATTTGGTATAATACCTGTATTTGTGCAGGTGATGTGCATTTATGTGTGCATTTATGACACAATGTAAATTTTCTTAAGGCCTGTAAATGAGTGTGAAAGCGGAATAGGAAAGACCTGTCAGTTTTTGGTATTATACTTGTAGAAGACTGTGTTCAGATGTGATGAAAGGCTGATACAGCCGTCCTCATAAACGGAGCCCGTTAAATTTGTTTTATGTGGATTTGATTTAGTTCTGGTACAGTATAGAGTTCTTGCAGTAAATAAAAAAAAAAAGTTTAAAATGATGGTGTGCATTAAAATAGTTTTGAAAAACTTCTGTGGCAATTTTCAAGTTCGGTCACAGTGTCTCTGCCATTTACCATGATTATAAATTAAACTAGCGTTTTACCTCGTAGAATAAATATCCTCTTTGGACAGAGTCTGACCTAGTACTTTCAGAGGCCGCAGTGTCATGTAATCCAACTTTTGAACTTACCGATCTTTCCCTGAAAACAATTAAATTTGTCATGCTGCCCACTTCTATTGGGAAGCAGTTGTAATTGCCTCTTCCTCAGCTGGAAGCTTTCCCTAAACTTCCAGCCCATGTTCAGGTAGGGTTAGTTCATATCTATTTGTTCTTTTGTCAGTGTTGTCTTTTGGTTCAGATAACTCCTTTCCATCCCTAGCATTTACCCATGGTGTATTTACAGAGCACAGCTTTACCCTTTCCGGCCTTTGTTTTGCTAGGCTGGGTAAGATAAGCAATTTTTGTCCCTTTTTGTAATGTAATGTTGCACTGTATCGTAGAAATTGAAAGGTGCTTCTCAGTGCCCTGATGTGTTTCCTCTTTTTTTGATAACTAAAGTAGAAGAGCCTAYTCCAGTGTGTTCACTGCTGGCTTGCATAATGACATTACTATTTCCCTGCCTCTACTGGAAATAAATTTGAGCGTTTTGGTGCCTACCTTGCCATCCATCACCCTGTGATCTTAATTCACTTTTTTGCCTTTTCAAGTAAATTAAT
>NW_028185761.1:571576-579507 GCF_003343005.1 Rhea americana | reverse complement strand
TATTCAGAGGCATGGTCTTGACCATCAGATTTAGTCTGATTTCTGGTCTTTTCAGTGCACAAACTGATTCCTTTCTTCCTGTGTGGTAATCCAGGCCTTGCTGTTGGCAGACGTCGTAGTCTTTGTGGTGACTGAAGGAAAACTAGATCACTCCCTTGGACAGTATTTGAGGAATCTGGTAGAGACATATAAGAATTCTGTACAAAGTTAAACCCAAGGTCCATCCTCATCTCACATATTGGCTTTMTTTCTGACAAAATCAATTATTTATTCTTTAATTATTTTGTATACCTTCTATCTTTTACCTTAGTTGCATATTCTTCTGTCTCTGATTTTTCCAAGTAGATTTGCTGTTTTGGGTGGGAATTTTTTTTTTTCAATAAAGTAAAAAAGAAAAGGGTTGGATTTTTTTTTTTTTGATAACTTAATTTCTTTTGTTTTCTACTGCCATATCTATTTATTTCCTTTGAAACTTGTTTTAAATCTGCACGTGCTAATTAAGGTTAGATTAGTGGATCTGTAGTTAACTTGTGTCACCTTTTACTTCTTTCTTGGTACTATTCACTAGTTTTGCTTCATATTCCACTGCCTTTTTTTGCAAGATTTAGCAAAATTCTTTTTAATGAATTTATGAACAATTCTATGTAAGTGAGGATAATTCTGAAAAAACTAGCTAGACTTTTATCAAATGTGCAGCCCTAGGCACCTTGGGTTTGGAAGAGGCTTTGAAATACRTGATCTTGAAAGAACTAGTTTTGCTAACAGGATGCCAGAGGACTTGAGTGTTTCCCAACCCTCATTCCCTTTTTAAAAAGTTTACACAACTTTCAATAAATATATTTTGCAAATAGGCTTGCCTAATCCCAGCTATAAATGTTCTGAATAATATGGGCCCAAAAGAGCAGAAAGGGAGTGGCAGGAATTTATAGCTAGATTAGGGCTGTGGTATTTCCTCTCTCAGCAAGATGGTCCTAGATTAAACACTCCTAAATTTCCAATAATTTAACATAATTACTGCTTTACAGCTAGTGTTGAAACCTTGAAAACAGGCATGTTTAAGAACTGTTTTAGAAAACAGAAGATCCACTATCAAGGCCCCATTCCATACCGTATAGTGTTTACTCTGTTTTTTGAGGCTACATGACATCTTTGAATGATATGTGGGAGGACACGGTAACAGTTAGTGTACCAAACAATACCAAGTTTTGGCAGATTTCTTCCAAACCTGATCTCTCTGAATGTGAAGCACTGYCCATTGCATCACTACAGGAATGTGGTACAAGGTTAATAATTCCCCAAGAAATTAAGTATGAAAAAAGCCTTTTGCATTGGTACAAACTTGTGTGTCTTTGCAGAGCTGGTTTGGTTTCAGCACCTCTGTTTCAGTTGCTGTAACTTGGTCAAATGTGTGGTTGTGCAGTAAAGTTAGTTTCTTGAAGTGTTCGTTCCAGATGTGCTTTTTATCTGGTCATGAAGAATGTCTCAGGTTAATATTTGCATCTGATGTGTGAGAATTTAGAAGAGCTAACGAGTTTGAGTTAACTAGATAAACTTCTGCTTCATATGTTCTGAAATAATCATTTTTCCCTTTGAGTTTGAACTTCATATAAACCTCCAAAGTATAGGTGTAACCCCCTGCCTCTTCCCTCTGCCACCCTGCCCCAGTGTGCCATAGTATTTTGGGATTATGTGATCACAATTTGATAGTTTTCACTTTTCTTTGGACAATAATGTTGGGGAGTAAGACTCATGGAAAATAGACACTTGAGTGAGAAGATTAATACGGGCATGGCCTGCTTACTTTTGTTCTTTGCTTTAGAAAGGGAAACTGTTCTGAGATGCTCTGCTGAATAAAAGACACAGAAATAACTTGTTTTGCCTCATACGTTGCACTTGGCATTGAAAATTAGGAGTTTAAATTTCAACATTACATATATTTTTAACTGATAGATTATGAAGGTGTGAATATATGCAGTGTTCTGCATTTTTTTATACACATGCTCGTTTGGCCAAATTGCATGTCATTTGGTTCCTCATATGTAACCTTTATTCTCAAAATTATGATTTGTGGTTAGACTAAAAAGCTGAACTTGCATTCCTTCTGGTGAGAAATTTACGCGTTTCTTTTCGTTTCACTTCCCACTTCTCAGTATTTCGTTGCATTTTTGTATAGATCGTTAGCACTAGTGCCAGGAAAGTTTGAAAATGCATTAGAATAAGACTGGGAAAATAAGCTTAAAACAAGAAAACAATAAAGAAAAGTTTGTTCACCTTCCTCTTTGCTGGAAGAATCCTCAGAGCTGAAGATTGTTCTTGCTTTCTCTGATCTCTGCAACGCATGTGTTGGGATTTTTGTGCAGTGCCACAGCTTCAGCAGGATAGATAGACACCAGCTATGTCTTGCTGATGTTTAGGCTCTTGATGAGCCTTGACAGTTGCCCATCATGACAATTCTCCATCATTCTGAGCATTAGCAGTTTTTAGCCTTGTACTCTTCCTTATCTTACCTTATTTCAGTCTTAGGACATGCGTCGTAATCTGTGATGCAGCACCAGGTTTGTTTGGGGKGTGTGTGTGAGTGCAGTGACTAGCACGTGAATAGTAAAGATTGGACTGATTTCATCTAGGAATTGAGTCCTTCAGTGTCCCTAAAGTGTCTGAGAGGAGTGCGGAGGACAGTTCCAAGAGTAGCTTTAAAATAAAAATAAAATAAAAAAGCCCTTCTAAAATACCCAGTTTGAACTATATGGGGCTTAAATCTTCTTAAGGAATTGGATTTTAATTCATGAATTATGTAATCAGGGCAATGCTTTTTTTTCTGCTTCCTGCCAAGAAAGTAAGTGCTGTCTAAATTAGTATTTTATTACTCTTCAAACGTGAAAAATGATATAAAAGTTAAAATATCGTTAGCTTTCAAATAAAGTTACCCAAACTGGAGTGAAATTTAACTTCATATCATGTGTCAAAGCAGAATAAGAGTATCAAAAATGTGCATCTTTCTGGAGGAAAAGGTTGAAGCTGTCTAAAGACAGCTGAGGGACTGCAGCTACTGAGGGAATGCAGCTTGATTTAAAGTGTAGAGAACCCAATACTAAATGCCTGTTTTTGGTTTCTGTCTTACAGGGAACACAGTGAGTAACCTGATTTTCATTCTACCTCCAATCTATGGTGCGATTCAGACCTATAAAGATGGCCTTGAAAAACGGTATTTAGCTGCATATTTGTGTCTCACAGGTATGTGTAAAACTTAATTTGCTCTTTAAGTATAAAAGGAGCTCAGATGAGTAATAAAACAATATCCAAACATTAACAAACCAAGTAATGAAAGTCAAATATTGTGTATGAGCCTTAAAGCTCAGTTTTGTTATAGTTCTTAATGTTTTCAGAAAATCGCTGTTTGTCAGAAGGATATAAAGTTAGAATTCACAAAATAACTTTCTGAGGTTGTAAAGTGATCCATCTTTGGCCTTATGTCCTGCTCAGTGCATCTTTGCTCACTGAGTCCTTCCATGATGGTTTGCGCAGGATGTCTTGTGTAGTCTGGTTCTATAGAGCTTAAAACTGTATTAGTGTTTTTAATTTGATRCAGTTATATGGAACAATAACAGAACAAATGGGCAAGATCTTGGAGAAGCTGGATGAGCACTCTTTAACCAGTTTTAGTTTGATCTCAATTAGCCATGTATCAGCTAACAGCCTACCTGCCATCACTTGGGAAGTTCTGCAAGGATGGAAGAAGGATGTGATATTGGTACATGGAGGCAATTCTAGGGAGTTTAGCTTTCTATAGTAGAAATATGGGAAAGAAACTTCCTTTGAACCTTTAATTGATGTATTGTACAACTGGAGATCATATTTATTATCCTTCTGAGAAAAGGAGATGTTTTAAGATGGTTCAGGTTTGGCCATTGGGGCTGTAAAAGTGAATTTCTGTGTTAGCCATCACAGAGAGAGCAGCTTTAGCAATCTTCTCCCTTTTTAATGATAAGAGGTTGGTTTATTATAAATGTTACTTTTAAGACTGCGTAAATATGTTGGTAAACAGCATCAGAAAGTACATATATGTATGCTGGAAGTATTCTTGATGCTAATTAAGTTGTAATGTACACCAGGTACAACTTCACAGTTTTTCAGTTATTTAAAGACTTGATTCAGCTTTACTCTTGTATATTAAAGATGAGCAGTAACAGTATAACAGTAACCACGGAATTTGTGTGATTGCTTCCTAAATAGCTCTTTGCAGTCTTTTTATGGTTTTGAGTAACTATTTAATTTTATCTCAGTATAAAATAGAGTTCTGTAGAAGGAATTCCTAAAGGTCAGCGTTTCCTTTTTAAAAGACAAATTCTTTTCCTGGCAAAGAAGCAGTGTTTAAGCACTTGCTGAAGTGAACTCTTTGCTTGTTCTTGAATCAAAGAATCTTGCACTATCCATTCCTTTAAACTGAATAAATGTAAAAGTTCTGTATATGAGAATCACTTTCTCAACARCGACTTGTGGCTGCCTCTGGCAGTGACATTTCACAAAGAGCAAAGCTGATCAAACTGAGCGCTGGAGGGATTTGCAGCTCTGAATGGGCATTTGCCTTATATGTCATTTAATATGAATGTTTTTTTAATAAGTCCATCTTCAATGACAGTGAGTGGCAAGGACTTCTGCTTTCGTGTTGTGCTTGGCGTTTGTGAAGAGGAGCTTAGTCTGCGTATTTGACAGCAGTGCTGGAGGGCAGTCCTGGGTTCCAGCTGGGCTCCCTCTGCTCATCTGTGGCTAGGAACAAGCCTTTGACTCCTGTCTGAAGTGAYAAACGCTTACATAGCCTGACTTCTGTGTTGTCCATTGGACCTAGCGTGAAAGGTCACTCCCCAAAATGTTTCTCTTATCTCTGCTTCAGAAATCATAACACTGAACAGGTTTCATAGCAGCTTTTACAGCAATTTAAAGATGTAAAGAAATATAGAAGGTTTTATGCTTTCTCAGTGAAAAACGGGAACAAGATGGTTGGTAAAAACAAACCTCTTGTGTTTGGTCTACTACAGAATAAAAACAGCAAGTGATAAGATGAGTAGAATTTTTAGAATAGTTAAAATGTGCCCAGAATCCTGGCATTTTTTCTGTGTTTATAACAAAATGAGAAATGTACTGAAGTGGAGATACAGTAAGTGTACAGAGATGGCTTTTTCTAAGAAAGTGCCAGAGGAAATATTTTTCCTTACAGTGATTTTACTTATAAACAGATTTCACTCTCTGCAATTAATTTGTAACAAGAAAGTACAGACATAATCCATAAAGGAAATAATGAATCTAACACAGAACTACTGTTTTCACTTCAGGTTCCATGCTTCATTAAAGACCATATAGAAGATCTTCTAACTAGCTTGTAACCCTTTATGGGTTGTTCTGTTAAAGTAGAAATTCTTCTCAGGTCTACTGTGAAGTTGAGAGGGGAGAAAAAGCATGTTTTAGTTATGTTTTAACATATTCAAATCATTACTGAGATTTTAGCAGAAGTTAAAGACKACTGTCAAAAAGGACATTAAAACAAAAATCTGTTAGCATTTAAGAACATAAGAACTGTTGTTTCTAGACATTTTGATCTAAATCTGCTCTTTCTTTTGAATGCTTTCAAATATTTAGCTGATCATCATTTCCTTTGTGTGTTACCACACTCTGTTCAGTGCTTCACTTTATATCCCACCATTTCTGTTGTTGATACCTATTTCCTCTTTGAACCAAATGCATTTTGCATTAGGGAAGCACTGCTCATTTCACATACATGCTAAGACCAAAGTTGGCAGGAGAAGGGGGATTTCTAAATAGCTATTTAAATAAATTCCTTGTTCATAGTGGTGCCAAGACTGAATTGCACTTTTCAGCAAGTTCTTTGAGATACAGTACACTCTTCTGAGTCCTCATTTCTGCTACATTTCAGCTCAAAGGGCGTATTGTCAATGAAGTCAATAGGAACTGAATATCGTTTTTAAGCTTTAGCTATCTAAAGCTATCTAAAATAGCTGAGTTATCTAAAATAATCAACCTAAAAATTATTAAGAATATATTTTAAGAAATTACTGTAGCATTTTGCATCTCATGAAGCAGGTAGAGCAAATCAGACTTCTGAGAATGTTCAGCTCTATTTTGGATGGTGCCATTTAATGCTTTGGTATATTATCAGATTCTACCATATGTAGGTTTATTTTTCTCATGCTTCTTGAGAAGGCAAGATTCTCAAATGGTTCATTCTCTAGGTCTTGTATATTCAGTCAAGTACTGAATCAAGTACTGAAATATATTTAATGAAGTATTGAATCAAGAATCGAAATACAGTGAATCAGGTAACTGTTATGGATCTAAGGAAAAGCAGTTGCCTTTTGTATTTATCTTTGGCCTGTTTAGTAAAATTCTATGGCTTAGTGCATAGAAGCTGTGCAGAGTGGAGAAAAAAAGGAGGGAAGAAAGTTCCTACATTAGACATGGCCATAGGAAATGGTAAACACCTTACTAAATGTCATTTACGGTGAACCTCTGCGTCTGTGAAAACAGTTATTAGAAGCACTTCAGTCAAAATTAATTCCTTTATTCTTACCTAGCAGCCCACGAGAAGATTTAGAAAGCAATGTCCATGCTAGTAAATCAGATGTGCTCAGGAATGTTCCTAAGTGCTGAAGCCAGGATGGAATGGCCCATATCTGTGTTAGTCTTAGCCTCCAAAACAAGGTGACTGCATACAAATTCCCTTCTGGGCACAATCCCTAGACTCTTCTAAATGCCAGGCTACACCCAGGAGCTGCTTGGGAAAGTGCTGGTTGGAAAAGGCCAAATTGATGCCATAGTCTGTTCTAACAACTTAATAGCACAGACAGTTGTATTATAGTGTCTGGGAACGTTCCCAGCCATACTTGAGTTTACTTGTAGAGCTGTACCCTTGGAGTAACCAAGGTCACTCTTATTTCTTACATCTTGGGGAGAAACTATTATTGAATGTACAAATGTTCATTTATTCCTACTTTGTTGTCCTACTTCATGTTACATTCTGTGTCCATTTGTGATGTTATATGCTTTTTTGGTTTTGTTTTGCTTATCTTTAGTCCAATCTTATTTTAGTAAACCATAGGTGAGATTCAGCTCCAGGTTCAAACACTTAAACATGTGTTTTCTGTGCCGGAGGCATCTGTCTCCCACTGCAGTCAGCCTGGAGAATCATTTAGCTCATCCTAAAATAACTCCTTATACTTGGCCAGCTGAATCACTCATATAATGCCATTCGTTTTAGTGGAAGCTTTGATGCACAGTTCATGTGTACATACCTAAATATAGGTGTTTGGAGTGTATCCTATCTGTTCCTTTAGAGTATTTTCATACAACATTTGCATAGCTTAAATTCAAGCTGAGTTAATGGAATCCTAATAAAACACTTTTTCCATAAAGGCATTATGCTTGTGATAATTCTGAAGGCTGTTGGATAGTCTTATATCAAAGTGAGCTATCACCGATTATATGAAACTTGTAATTCTTCCTAAAACTCTTTTTAAATTCTTAGAGGGTATTTGTTTGTGTCCCTCTAAGATTTGAAGCACGAGAGTTCGTATGTGTGAGTGTGGTTGGATCTCTTGTATAATGTCAAATTCTCTCATAAATGAAAGCATGGATGTTAGTTTGAAGTCTCTTGTGGTGGAGGAGCAATGTGAAATAATTGTGCATRAGCTAGAGTTTGTAGATAGCATTGCATTTACATCAGTACTGACACTTAAAGRTAACTATTGTATCAACTGACAGTARYCATAAATTGTGTTTGGTGCAGGAGAAAAGAGGCCATGTTGGTCTACGTATAACGCTTAGTTTAACCATGCATTTCCATTCCTTTTAAGTGCTTTTCTGATCTCATAGTACTGCATTGGAATACTGTGGCTTAATGTGTAGTCTGTGCATAACGC
>NW_028185761.1:544571-571541 GCF_003343005.1 Rhea americana | reverse complement strand
TTAATTTCATCTGTAACTTGAGAGGTACCTCAATGTAAAAATCTGAGTGACCTGTAGTATCTGCTTAACTTTGAAAACCGAGTTATGATCGTTAAAGAGGAAGTGGTATTGCTTCAGATGGTGTCAGAACTCCTCAACTGATACGTAGCCTTCAGTGAGTTGAAGCTTCTTTGTAAGAGGAAACACTCAAAAGGAAAACCTCTGCTTACAGGATAGGAGCAAATCTGTTTCTCAGTTTGTCACGGGCAAGTTGCCTCTATTCAAAATTGCTGTAATTCCTGTGATCAAGTTTGTTTACATTCTGAAAAGTCCAAAGCTCRACAGAGGAAGTCCTGGTAGAGCATCTCATTGCAGTTTTATCTTTTGTGAAGCATAGTCTCTAGAAGGATTTTGATCCTGAAGTCACTATGTGATGTGAGGTATATCTAAAGGTGACTGTATTCCAGTAGAGCTGCAGGTAGAAGCTACATGTGAAGACAACTGAGCTGAAGTATTTAACTATTTAGCTATTTACTGGGGAGAAATAAATGTCAAGAACTCTATAAGTTTACTAGTTGTACTGCAGGCATGACAGAAAGAGGTGGTGTGCTCTTGACGTATAGTAGAGGAAGTAAGTATTTCTCTGTGATCCCTGGCACACAATATGTGCTTCCTCGTTTTACTTTGCAATATATTCACCACAGAATAGTAACCTTACATTAAACCATAAGATAGTAACTCTGACTAGCACAGTTCTTGGTCCAGAAACAGTTTTAAGATACTAATTGCCTTCTGCTGAAGTTTTCCACTAACTTCACTATTTTACTGGTAGAGTATGGCTTATGCTTCTGCTGCGGCTGTTCAGTTCACCATCTGTTAAAGCACAGTTTCCTTCACCTTCTTTTTTTTATCATCTTGAACAGATTCATGAGGCATTTTACACAGTTCTGTGTTAAGCCATAGCATATGCCAAAGGTAGCAAATCGTAAATTTGGTTCTTACCTCTTTTAGTGTTTTTAATGTAAAACTTACCCTGTTTAAGTTATCCCCTTGCAATAAGCAGGCATARTGGGCTAGGTACAGAATCATGTTTCATCCTTCAGTCTTTGTTTAAACCATCTCTTCAAGAAGATGGTGTCGCGCACGTTACCACCCCAGTGTTCGAGGAAACGATGGCTGTGGCTGTTGAGAAGGGAGCGTCACCTGATGGGTGAATAACCAGCTTCCAGTCATCTCACGTCCTGGATTTTCCACTGAGTACACTTAAATGCCAAACAAACTTGACTCATTCCTGAACTCTGTCAGGATTGCAACAGTCAGTGTTAAGGCTATTTCCAAAATAGGTTTTTTTATTTTAGGAAAGATCATATATAATCATTTCATTCAAACTCCTGTTACTTCATAGACTTATTCTTTTGGTAAAAAATATAGCTAAAACATACAGTCCATAGTAAACTTTCATAATCAAAGAAGCTCGAAGTGTGATCATTGTACAGAAGCAACAGTTTTTTAATTAACTATTCTTAGAAATTAATTATAGATATGGGATTAATGACCTGGAAAACTAGTATCTGCAACTTTCTTGATTTTTGCAAAGACTAGAGGRGGAAAAACCTCTAGACATAACTGGTTCTAATGGTATGGGAGAGAGAGGAGCAACTGTTCAATACAGTTCAATAGCTGATTGAGGTACATAACCCCAATAACATTTAAAAAAAAATCTTAAAAACTTATATACATTGTTAATAAAAAAAAAAATGGTTAATATTTTCTGTGTGATGATTCTGCCCACATTTGARAATTACTGTTGTTACAAATCATAAAGGATTTTATCATGAAGATAATAAAATAGCCATGACAGCCATGGTAATGGATGGTACTGTTTTAATGATGATCTTAATGCTTTTTTTCTTCAGAATGARTGGTAGTTGCAATATATTCTGTATTCACAGAAAAATGGCTATGGGAATTTTTCATTTGTGTCTTAACGAAGGTGAAAATAATTGTTGATCATTTTGTGAAAAGATTTTTCAGAAGGAAAACAATTTAATCGGAAATGCCTTGCAAGTGATAGAAGGGCAAGGAGTTGCTGTATGTTTTTACAGACAGCCATGACTAGTTTACTCAAATCATTATGACATTCAAGTACTTGGAAATATATTTTTAAATATAGCTGTWTTGCAGTTTCAGGTTTCAGTAGACAGTTACGTGCTTATGTACTTAATGAAGAGAAATACCTGTAATAATCTCAATTCTAGCCTAATAGCCTCTCAAGAAACATCTCTAGACGTGTCTATCAACTGTCTTAGGATTCCTTCACAAAATGCCTACCGTTTGTTAGTGATCTGTTTATGCATCAGTGAAATGTAGCTGTTGTGTTTAGAAAAGGAGGTTATGCTCTTGCAGCAAAGCATAGTAGCACTACCCAGTAATCAAGGATTGAATGCAAAATAGTTTACTTTCCCTGAAACTGGAGTCTGAGGYAAAGCATAATTTCTTGAAGGAGCAGAAGACGCAGTAATTTTCTTACTCTTGCAAAATAAAATTGTGCTGATGCTTAATATGAGTATTTTATCACATTTCAAAGTAAAGAATGATATATTAAATATATCTACCAGCTTTGCTCTAAGCAAAATCTAACTTCCAAGAAATATTGTCTTTGTCTGGCTGAAAAAATCCAGGCAAAGTATGTGTCTTGTGAAATTAATCTCAAATGCAAATTCAGAGTTTAGAAGTAAAATATTTCAAATAAATAAAAAGCAGCAAATAGAATGATGAGCTTCCAAGAAGAAATCTCAGAAAGGAGGATCTCACTGCACAGAAACAAATCCATACTACATTAATTCTGTTTGTTTACCCTGAATTTCAGACTCAGAGTTGTAGTAGCAATTCAGTATTCTGCTTCTCAAGTGAAAAGAGCTCCTTGTAAAATTTACTTTTAGAACTGAAGAAAAAGCAGAAATGTCACAGGCTTTTCGTGTTAACTAGTTGTACAATGATGCTTTCATTTTGGAAGGACTGTCACAAGTAGATTGTAATGCACTAAAAATTAAGAGAAGTAGAATATTAACACCATTAATTCTGGGGTTTCCCTCCTCTTGTCCTGCCAAGTGGTGTCATACCTCTTCATAGGAGAAAGTGCTGAGAGGTGCCTCCTTCTCCCCAACCCTTCCACCACCAAAAAAACCCTCGCCAAAAACAAAAATTCAAGGACATCATTAATGACTGAAGTGCCAAGTAGGCGTCCATGGAAAATTGGGACYGTTTCCCTGAAATGGGATACTGATGGTTTAAAATTTTGTTTTCAGTAAAGTTTACATGCTTAAGTTAATATACTTGAGATCTTTAGAAGGGCTAAGGAAGATTTTTTTAGAAAGAGATTTTTAAAGGACTTCTATGCTAACCGTGCTTTTGGTTTGATTTCAGCTGTGGGACTGGGATCTTGGTGCTTCCACATGACCATGAAGTATGAAATGCAGGTCAGTATTCRTAAGTAGCTGTGAATCATTTTACACGTGTCTTTATATAGTCATATTGTTATTTCTTGGCAGATAGAACTTAATGATGGAATATAAGTTAATCTACCTTAAATATTATTGCCCATGAGTCCCACTCTCWGCAAATTTCTAGCACAGGTCTTGTTTCATTAGATATTTTCACCAGTAGATATACAGCAATATAGACTTATATGTAGGACAGGTGCTGTGATTAATTACTGCTTTAGTAGAAAATATTTTCTCCGTTAGATAATTATGCCATCTTTTTACTGGATATGTTATTTTAAATTCCTACAGCTTTGGCTTAATAGCAAGCAATATAAACTATTGTTTTTCATTGCATCCTTTTGTTTGTCTTAATGCATTCTTATTATTGATCTAGATGTACCTTTATACAGAGAGCAGAAGATGAGTSTCTCTCTCTTTCTGTCTCTTCTTTTGTTCTCAGGTTGAAGGTATTCATTTATTCATATTCACTGGGACCAAATCCTTATACCCAGTATTTTCGCTTTTCTAAAGAGGAGAGTTTTGTACTATTTTAGATTTGAGAAATCTTATGAAATTCATCTTTGAATCAAAGTCAGGAGGGATTCAGTTCAAGATTGAGACCTATGTTTAAAAGCATCTGCTGTAAGTCTGTGCTCCCACTATAGGCAATGGAGATAGATACAGTCAATACAGTTGGAGGTAGAGAGCCAGACAGCTGGGTTGAATCAGTTTCTAGGCTCCATTGGCAGTCCTAAGTTGTATTTGTTTGCCTAAATATAGATAGTTAGCATCATTTTAGTCCCTGTGAGTATTCTGTCTGGCCTCTAGCTTCCATCCCATAAGGATGGAGGTACCGGCAACCCCAGAGCATCTCCGATAGCCGTAAACATTTGTGCCTTGGCAACTGAATTGAGTCTTGGATCTCTGTTGAGCATGATGGGACCTGAAACACTTCCTGCATATGTAGACACAAAAGTTAYGGTATCTTAAATTTGAACTGAACTACAGTCCAGCGTAGGGCTGCGAGGATGATAGAGGGCTGGAACATCTGCCCTATGAGGAGCAGCTGCGAGAGCTGGGCCTCTTCAGCYTGGGGGAGAGAAGAGTGAGGGGGGATCTGATCAATGTGTACAAGTACCTGAAGGGAGGGTGTCAAGGGGATGGGGACAAACTCTTTTCAGTTGTTCTGTGTGACAGGACAAGAGGCAATGGGCMGAAATTGAAGCACAGGAAGTTCTGCCTGACCGTGAGGGGGAATTTCTTCCCTGTGAGAGTGACGGAGCCCTGTACCAGGTTGCCCAGAGAGGTGGTGGAGTCTCCTTCTCTGGAGATCTTCAAGGCCCACCTGGATGCAACCCTGTCTGATATGCTGTAGGTGACCCTGCTTGAGCAGGGAGRTTGACTAGATGATTTCCAGAGGTCCCTTCCAACCTTACTGGTTCTAAGATTCTGTGATTTTTGCCTTTACAATGCTCTGCTTCATGCTTCTGGCATGTGTTGGAGAKTCTCAGCCTCAGAGGAGCATGCATCATGTAGGAATATCTCATGATTTTTTGTCATGAAAAAGGTTTCTAGATCCATTCCTCAGCGCTCTCTCAACAAAACAAAGCTTGATGTGCTTTATCTGTATTCTCTTCAGTGTTGAAACTGCCTCAAATTTCCACCTTTTCACCTTTGTTCCCTCAGCTGTCCACTAATCTAGCTATCCACTAGCTGTCCRCTGTTCACCTCGTCTTTCTTACCCTGGTGCAGATGTGAGCAGTGCCACTCGGTATCACAGGTCATTGAAATGATCTAGGCTTAAAAATCCTTAGCGTTTTTTTTCTGTATGTAGAGGCTTTTCTAACACGTATAATTGCTGCTTATGGCATAGGTCCATCAGAGCAGTTCTGGGGTCTGTGAACTGTGGTATAAAAAGGGTGGACAGAAGCAAATAAGGGGAATGGGAATTTCTTAAATCAACTTTCTCCCTGGAATAAAAGGCTTCGKGTGAGACAAGAGTATATTTGTTAATTTGGCAGCTAGCTAAATCTGCAAGTAGTTCGTAATTACTCTGACTGCTAACTGATGAATCACCAGAGAGGAAACATTTCAACCAGTAAATAATCTTTTCTTGCTCACTTTATTTCTTAGTRCAATTAAAAGTCAACACTGGTAGCTGTTTGAAGAGAACTTTTTCTGAGCTTTGTTTCACCACATTAATATTGTAAACGGTCAGTTAGATTGCTTAATTAAGAAAAATCTAAAAACGCCTATTCTTGAGAGCAGATACTTCGAATATTTTTTCTGAAGCTATCATTCTGTTCTCTCTCTCCCTCTTTCTTTCTCTCCTGCAACTTTAATATTATTTGTATGGAAAACATGTTAGATTGTGGCTTGAAGAACAATGGAAAATGCTTATTTAAGCAGCTAAATCATTCTTATAAAGATATTTTGAGAGGCTCTTTGCTATTACCTTTGTGACCCAGAAAAGCTGCCAACGAATGAACTGAAAAGTGTAACCAACCTTTCAAACTGAAAATGTTTTRTTTTCCCCCCGCCCAGTTTTCTATTATGAACTCTTAAATGAAGCGTACTTTTAAATAAGGATGGGCATGAATTAATTCTTCAGCTAATTTATATCAGGCTAGATGAGAATAGTGTTCAATTGCTTAATAACTATTAGTATATAACTTAATTTAGCTATGGCTTCTGTTTTGCTCTGTAAGGCTGTGGCATAACAATGAAGATTAAAAAAAACCAATCTGATGCCTCTTTACAAACTGGTCCCATTCTTTTTCTACCATCTGCATTCCTGACACTTTGTGGTGACTCTTGCAGTCCCTCACCTGCACGCGCACAGGTTCAGGGATTTAAACCAGCAGAATATTACTCTCTTTTTCTGCAAGGTTAGTTTTRTGCTGGTTCAGCTCTCTGAACTTGCTCATTGTGAATCAGATGAGCGTGACTGCAAGCTGCACTTGGAGTGTGGGTGAGGAAGCAAACATGTCCTTTCAGTGGCTGCTAGTCATTAGATCTGCTTGGCTGTATTGTGAAACATTTCCTGAATTTCCAAAACCAAGAAAAGCTAATAGTTCACTCTCAGGGTCGATCACTTTTTTTTCCATGTGAAAGTTCAAAAGGAAGGATTTTGTCGGTGTAGTTACAAAAATTTTCCCCAGTTGAGCAGAATCAAGATAGCTGTATAGAAAGGGTTGTGTTAGCTTGACTTGCTCTTAACGTTGTTCCTTATTCAGAAAAAATGTGATCTCATTAAGTACCTTGTACCGGTAATAGGAAGGGGTTTTCTATACAGTCATACAACTTTCAAAGCGATGAGGAAAAACACCAGAATCAGGTTACATCTAATTCTTGTTGTTCTTTGGGAAATACCAATCCTAGTGGTGGAGTAACAATTCTAAGATGTTTAAGTATTAATGTTTGCTTGACATACTAGAAATTAGAGGCAATGGATCTTATCTGTTTGCTTTTGCATTTTTATGATTGTCAATCCTCTTTCAGAAGGAAATCAGTTAACTAAGTTCATGAGCAAAAGTTAATGTTCTTTATTGAGAAAAGTTTTAGAAAAAAGCAATGCTATGATGATGTCCTTATTTTTAAAGATAAATGCATGATTAATTTGAATGTATGTGTACCTATTCTTGAGAGATCACCTTTCTTATGTTTACTATATTTCATCAAAATTGCTGTGCAGAATCCTTGGAGAAGTAACTGTTTCAGCTGTAACATACCAGTATTTTCCTACAAATGGTATATAAAATGATTTAAGATAATAAAAGTGAATTATTTGGCAGTTGTAATTTGGAAAAAAAAAAAGTTTTTGAGTTAAGAATGTAAGCAATTTTCAAAATTAGAAAGTAAACAGATGAAACCCATACCAAGCACTTCTTAGTGGGGTAAAGTTCTATTTTATGTTATGGATAAAAGATACTACAGTTTCTCTGTGAATCTTGCATGGAAATGAGAAGATGCTACTGACTGTTTTGAGCAAGTTATAAATGGTGCAGTCCTGTTGAATGTGACTTTAAAAAAATAAATTAATAAGGTTTCTATAAATATTTAAAGACTATGAACATTGAAAGTGGTGTGATTCTTTGAAGAYGTGTTTCTTATGAAATGTAGTATTCAAAAAGTTCAGTATAATAAGCTTACTAATGTAGCTGGTAATTTCAGTAGTTGAATAGAATTTGACACTGCCATGCACTCAGGYGCAGTCAAGAAGGTGAATATCCAGATGACTTAAAAACTTTTCTCAAAATGTGTTTCACCTTAATTAACTTACCCAAGCATGTGAATTAAAAGTAGGTTTTCATGTTTTGATGTCTCTGTTTTTTGTAGCTGTTGGATGAACTGCCAATGATATACAGTTGCTGCGTGTTTGTCTACTGCCTGTAAGTATTTATTAAATGTTTTTTCTTGAATATTCTTGAAACATTGATATTTGTAATATAGAATATGTGAAGCCCAGTCTAGTGTTCAGTGAAGCTGACTCTGTGAAACTTCTGCTGATTTTAATGAGATGTCAATTAAGTTGCTGGTACAACTTACCAGCAGTAAGGCACTGTGATTTAGCCATTAGAGCATGAGGCTGGCTTTAGTCCTAGCTTTTGCTGATTTAAAGATGTTATACCACTGTTAGTTTAGTCAGGAAAAAAAATAACTCTTTTTAAAGAATTAGTGGTGTATACAACCAGATCGTATGTATGGTAAAGTCATCGTTTAGTATGTGGACAGAAGATATAACAAAATTAACTTCAGTAATGCCTACTAAATTATTATTGCTAAGTATTTATTGGAGCTATGTTTCACATTTGGAGGCAGAGTGTATCATAGAATCTCAGCTTTCTGGTTAAACCTGCTTTCTACTCATCTCTAAAATAAAAACAAAACTACAAAATACTAAAAAGAGCAGAATATGTATGTAATAGAGGGTATCTTGGAACATGCATTACAGCTGTATGCTGTGACAGGAGGTTTTCTCTAGTTTAGTGACAAACATGTAGCATTTGGTGACTGCAAAGACACAGTGTGCTATCTTTCTTACCTGTTACTTCAAGGCCTAGATTTAAAATGATATGTTCTGTGACTCAGAAAATGCAAATGTTAAAGAAGTCGCTGCAGACAGAAGTGTGTGTGTTTTTTTTGTTTTTTTTTTTTTTTCTCCTATTTGAACATATGATCAAATCTTCAGCTATTGAAAATTATGGAGTATCTTTTGGTGAAGGTTTCTGGCAGCTTGCAGTTGAAGTGGAGTGCTATAGAACTAAACCAACATTTGTCGGTTTATGGTTTATACATTAGTATAATCTGAGTAACTACCCTATCTCTTTGAAATCACCTTTACATTTATTTTGAGTGTAGCTGCTCTGTCGTCTTCAAATGCATTGATGTCTGTTACTGCACATACAGCTGTAATAACATTTTATGTATTATGTTCGATAGTAATTAAAATGCTCTGAAGAATGACTAACGCTTGGTGTTACGGAAAGCAARACAGGAGGCCTTTAATAACCTTTTTGGTTTTCTTGAAGGTAGTTGGCAGGGTTGGTCCACTGAAGTGTAGTGCTAGGATCTCGAAACTAATTTTAATTAGCTGTTTTGCATACCAGTAGCAATTAGCTGTTTTTACCTTACACTTCTACCAATCCCAAACTAGCAAATTAACTGCACTGTGACCATAGTAAAGCCATAAACAAGTTGTGATTTTAGCAGATCTCCAGCATTCACTGTTTTGTAAGTCAGGCCCTTTTCCACACTGACTTTTAACTCAGAGATGTAGTAATGTTTTTTTGGCAGCTGTATTTCATTTTAAATTCATTTCTAATTTGACAACCATTATCACTCCTTAAGCACCTTATATGCTTAACGGGTGATAATGCTTCTGCTTCCCAGGCTACATCTATTGACTGGATTATTTCTTGTATGTTATATATAAGCATATTGATTTTTCACAATATATTTCTTAAGCATTTACTGGGAAAAGTTTGAATTTTCTTATTGAAATGACGAATCTTTGGAGGAGGAGCTGCAATTTCTTGAAAGTCCCAAAACTCATTTGCGTCAATGTTCTCCCAAATTGTCTGATAATATACCTTGAAAAATAAGTCCTTTATGTGGTAAGTGAGGAATATTATTGCTCTCCTTTATTTTCTGTTCCAGGTATGAATGTTTCAAGTACAAGAACACAGTCAATTATCCGCTGCTTTTCTTGTTAATAACATACAGCTTCGTAGTCAGCATAGTAAGTAACCTTACTTAATACAGTATTTTCACCTGCAGGTTGGCAGTTTTCCTGCCACTAGAAGATTCTTATACAGGCAATACAGAATCTCATTCATTTCCAGCCAAGAAGAGAAAATTATTCTTTTGATGAGAAAAATACAATCTGGCCAGAAAAATATGAAACTTTTCTGTAAGCAAACATGATTTTARAACACTTCATGTAGAAAGAAGAAGAAAAGTTGTACTGCAGGTTCTAGAAACGGGACTATGTGGAAAGCAGTCACTTCTGACTGCCTTGTTGTGAGACCTTGGACAAACTGTAGTTACGTGTCTGGGCCTCGATTTAACTCGTCTACAGAAATGAGAATAATCCCGTTCAATAGACTGCGAAAAATACACTATGATATACAATCCAATACATTGACTGATATTTTAAAACAAAAGCCAGAGTGAGAGAAACTTAGCTGTTTTAAAACTTAGAAGAATTGTAACTGCATCATGGTTAGCTCTGTTCATCTTTTCTGTGCGGTGTGCTCCCTATCTGAATAAAATGAGTTTTGTACAGATTTTTATTCATAATCACTTTTTTWAAAGAAGTATTCCAGGTCTTTACCTATAAAGAACTTGACCGTTCTATGTCTCTTAGTATTTATTTGTTTATTTAAACTCCTGGCATGTTATGCCTAAGGTACAGTGCTCACTGCAAAAACAGAATTTGAATGACCTGCTTTAACAATAGAACCTACCAGATTTTTGAAAAGTGAATCAAAATGTTGAAGTATAATTATCAAAAACATTAATAATACCAAATCAGAGTAGAGTATGTTTCCTTCATACAATGAATATCAAAGATGGTCCCATAACATCCTCCTAGACAAGCTCAGAAGGTGTGGGTTAGACGAGTGGACAGTGAGGTGGATTGAGAACTGGCTGAAAGGCAGAGCTCAGAGGGTCATCATCGGTGGCGTGGAGTCTAGTTAGGGTCTGTGGCTAGTGGCATCCTCCAGGGCTCTGTCCTGGGTCCCATCCTGTTCAACTTCTTCATCAACGACCTGGATGAGGGGACAGAGTGCCTCCTCAGCAGGTTTGCTGATGATGCCAAGCTGGGAGGAGTGGCTGATACACCTGAGGGCTGTGCTGCCATTCAGAGAAACCTGGASAGGYKGGAGAGTTGGGCAGAGAGGAAYCTYCTGAGGTTCAGCAAGGGCAAGTGCAGAGTCCTGCACCTAGGGAGAAATAACCCCGGGCACCAGTCCAAGCTGGGGTCTGCCCTTGTGGAGAGCAGCTCTGCAGAGAAGGASCTGGGAGTGCTGGTGGATGRCAAGTTGACCATGAGCCAGCAATGTGCCCTTGTGGCCAGGATGGCCAATGGTCTGCTGGGGTGCATTAGGAAGAGTGTTGGCAGCAGGTGGAGGGAGGTGATCCTGCCCCTSTCCTCAGCCCTGGAGAGGCCTCACCTCGAGTCCTGTGTCCAGTTCTGGGCTCCCCAGCACAAGGGAGACTTGGAGCTACTGGAGAGAGTCCAGCGTAGGGCTAGGAGGATGATCAGGGGGCTGGAGCACTTGTCCTATGAGGAACGGCTGCGAGAGCTGGGCCTGTTCAGCCTGGGGAAGAGAAGACCGAGGGGGGATCTTATCAATGTGTGTGTAAGTACCTGAAGGGAGGGTGTCAAGGGGACGGGGACAAACTCTTTTCAGTTGTCCCATGTGACAGGACAAGAGGCAATGGGCAGAAATTGAAGCTCAGGAAGTTCCGCCTGAGCATGAGGGGGAATTTCTTCCCTGTGAGAGTGATGGAGCCCTGGACCAGGTTGCCTAGAGAGGTTGTGGAGTCTCCTTCTCTGGAGATCTTCAAGGCCCGCGTGGATGCAACCCTGTCTAACACGCTCTAGGTGCCCCTGCTTGAGCAGGGAGGTTGGCCTAGATGATCTCCAGAGGTCCCTTCCAACCTTACTGATTCTATTCTGTGAATCTATTCTATGAATTTCTGTGTTTTATTTTTTTTTTCATGTTTTGCAACTTTATTAAATAAAATTTTACATATTAATACCTCTATTTGTGCTTTTAAACTTAAAATACTTACACAATTAAAATCTATGGAAGAATACAGAGGCTTTACCAGAGCTCATCAACTCTAATGATGGATAGATAGGCAGTTCAGATAGGCAGTTCTGATTTTGTTCCAACAGAACAAATCTTCACAATATTTAACTTAATAATATTATGATAATTCTGTGTTGCAAATTACTTTTTTTTTCTTTTTAATCTTTGCAGGTTTACTTAAATTTGAAAGAGCCTGTATTCCATCAGGTAAATTTTACTCTATTGGAGAAGCTAATCTTGTTTAAATCTTGCTTTTTTAGAGAAATGTTGTAGAATTTTTATAGTTGAAAGGAAAGGAGAATAGAAGGCCAACACAATCTTAGTATTGCTGCCTGTCATATTGCCATCCTGTTTCTTAGTGGTCTGAAAAACTAGAATGTGTTTAATAAGTGTTTTGTTTTAGTATTTGATCTAATACTCAGTTACTAGTGTACTAAGAGGTGATCCTAAATAAAATGTAAGGTACCTCAATTTAAGGTAAAATGTAATATAAACTAAGGGGTGTGTGAGAGGGAGGGAGTATTAGTATAAACTAATCCTTAGTTTATATTATATATATATTGTCTGCTTTATTCCATTAGTGCTTGCTGTGAAACTGTACCCCAGCATAACGTGGCTTGGGTGACTCAGCCCCATTCCCTCTCCTCTAACATATTAGGCTTTTTTAACTACTGAATTATATTTTGTGTAAATTCAAGCTCAATTTAAACACAGACATGTCTGTTAGGATTATATAGGGGGCTAGGTGTTACAGTCTTACAGGCTTAATGATAGATTTGGTCCCTTTGGTACCTGTTCTTTTGTAGTAGCCTAACAGTAGTGATATGCATTCACTACCTTTAGGGATAGGATTTGCATCACCTGCCTTTTCAGGTTACAAATCATGGTTGCTTATCTATCCTGTAAGTAGTTTTTCCTCTTTTATGGCTTTATGATTAGGGATAACAGCTGAAAAATTGCCAAGCAAAAGCACAGAGTTCTTAGCAAGCTTTAAAACCTTAATTTATGAAATTGGTAGTGCCATCACTTGTCAAAATATGCCTGCTAGATCAGCAATCATAAAAAATGATATGTGATTCCTGTTGGTTGGTTAGCAAAGGACTGATGCATAAAATTCCCTCATAGAATCAATAATGTTTACCTCTGAATTAAGAGGATAACATTACATGTTACTTTTAATGTGTTAATTAGATGCTTTTTTTTTTTTTTTTTTTTTGCCTATCTACATTTTTGGCAAGAGCGTATTGGCTGGGGTTGAAATGGCAATTTATGATGCTTTTACTGAACTTCTCATAGTCCTGGTTGTGAATGAATTTTTTTGAAATAATTTTGCTATCAGCAATGGCAGAATTCATTACTTAGGTAGAATTGTTTTATTTCATAATCTGGTCAAATATTCAGTATACATTTATTGTAATAAGTATTTCATAGCTTCGCTATAACCCAGCTTTGTGCTTTCACATAGATATTGTTCTGTGTTAGGGATATTAAGGTGATAGATATGACTTGTCTGAAATAAAGAAATAAGAAAAAGTTAAACTATTTCCCCACAACTTTAATTTTTTGCATCTGGTTTCTCTTAGATTCAGAATATGAATTCCATGTTATAATTTTTCTATGAGGAATCAGTGTGGAAAAGATTTAGACATATAAAAGTGCTGGACTCTTTACAACAAGTCTTTCCAATTTGATTTTTGTAGACTACATGCAGTTATGGACAAATTCCAAGTGTTCAAATACTTTTTTTTTTTGCATAATCTTCACAAACTATGTTGTAAATCCAGAGGAAACATTTTCTGACTACATAGCTAAGCAAGGTTATTTTCTTAATACTTGTCCTTTATTTTAGAGTAGACTAAAAAAATCTGTATGTAATTTCAGTAATTATTTTCCAACTGAATGGATTGTGCAGATTTAATGTAAACCTAAATACATACATGCACGCATAATTTAACTCTTGGTTTCAGTCCCCAGCTGCGTGGGAAAGCAGTTTTAGGACTTAAGCATTTGCCTGTGTTCATCTCCATTTATCAGCCTTGCAGAAAGGAGAATAACTACATGGCCAGCTTTAAACTGTTCATTTTAGTGCATTTCTGTTGCTGTCCTTCTAGGGAGAAGAATGAAAAAGGGTTCTATTATATTTTGTAGCCAGGACCCAAGTCTCATTTTTCAGTGAATTACTTCTTACTTTCCTTCCCAATCTATTCCCGTAAATTGCTTGCTGCCAGCAGGGCATGAAGGGGATTTCCGTTTGTTATTCATGGTAGAGTAACAACAGACATCATCTCTCTCTTCATTCAGATATTGCAGACTTTAAGGGTCTCTGTGCTTCAGTTGTGGGAGGGATGGGAAGCACATTTTCCGACCAGTTGGAGACTACACTAGTCTTCTGCTAGTAGGAGAAAATACTTGCGTGCCTGACAACCTGCATGTTTTGAGGAAAGTTRACATTTTTTTTGGTTTTGGAGGTTTTTGGAGTTTTGTTTTTTCCCTGACTTTTATCAGTTAAAATATCGTCAGCCCTTACAAGCATATATTGTCTTACTAATGTCTTAATCTCTATGGCTGGAAGACTATTACTGCTTAATCTCAATTGCACTGAACAGGCCTAGGTGCCAGTTTCATACCTATTTTATAAGCCAGCATCACTGTTATAGGAAACAGCTGTATCTTCTCCCCTCTTCCCTGTTGGACACAAAAATTTAAATTTAATGACATGAATTTGTTTGGGGAGCTGAACAGATTAAAACTCTCTCTGGGATTAGTTTTAAATCAGATTAGTTGCTCATCCCTGTTTATCACATATTTATTTGTGCTTACACAAGGGAAAGGGTGGGGTAAGATTGGCTGCTGGCATGGACTGATCAATGGACAGGTAGATACAAGACAGTCCTGTAAGTAAAAGRAATGACCTTGACAGKTAAAATATTAMACTTATGTCTTACAGGTAGCCTTYTTTCCAATATAAATAGCATGAATAGCTGYCACCTGCAAACTTTCGTTTTCCATYGTAATTTAGTTACCTACTAGCTATACTCCTGCAGTGATCAAAACCTGATTCATCTAGTTAGCCAGGTTATGTAGATACTGAAATAGATCTAAATACTTGTTTTCTTTGCATAGTCATCTGCTAGAAGACTTCGAAGCAAATTTTGAACAAACAAATAATTAAAAAGTTAAATATAAAATGAGATGAAATGTCCAGGCTAACCTAATAGCTTTTTGTTGCTGTTGTTAGCTACTTTTTCTACATTAGGAAATGTGATTAAAAAGTTCTCTTTTGTCTAGTCACAACAAAAACATTGAATATGTCCTGTGAGACATTAAGCAAGCTGGAGAAGTAGAAGATGGGTGTAAGAATTGCAAAGAGGGTAAGGGAAAAATGACAAAAAAAAAGATGATGAAAAGCAGCCTCTGTCTGGACTTTCTCAGGATCCGTAGTGGGAGTGTTTTTGTTTAATGATCTGTAGCAGGAAAAAAGRAGTCACATATTGATGGAGTCTCTGATGACCTGAAGTTGTGAGGCATCACTGAGTACAGCAAGGGTGAGAAGGGTAGCTAGAATACCTTTAGGACTGAAGTAACAGAAACAGGACAATATTTGAAATGGTTCGGAGTGGAACAGCTTACACTTAGGGGGGCAAATACCAACTGTTCCTGTTCTAAGGCAACCACTGAACACTGATGGAGAAGTGAGTGCCTGCATGTATTCRTTTATCACAGCATAAATATGACGAGCCAATTTGCTGCATCAGTGATGAAAATAAAATACAAGTATTGGATATACCAGTTAAGATGACTTTGGAGCAGGGAGGGGAGGAGAGAAGACAGAGATAGAGAGGCAACAAGGGTGAAAAAGGCATTTCTTTTGACTAAATGAGAAATGAATGAACAGGATTATCTTTCACAGATATTTTCAATATGTAAATCCAAAGAAGGAGTAGAATGATTTTAGGATAGCATGGAAAGTGCGTGTGGGGGTACATATGAGAGCATGAAACTACATGAAGAATACTTTATTGCAGGGTACAACCTTTTCAAAGTTACAAGATTCSTCATTTGGGGGAATCTCTGTGGACCCACTCAGTGTCTTACAGCTCTCCAGAGTCCCCCTGCTGCTAAGGCAACAGATAGTTGAAGGCTTGTGGCTTAATATATAGCGCCTTTAGCAGAACATGTTTCTTACTTTCTAGATAATTCAAGTTACCAGACAGTCTGTTAAAAATGACCTTTTCAGTGCATGTCTTCACCATGGAGGTCTTTATACTTAAGCATTGCCCTGCTCAAGATCATGTATAAAACTAATCAGAGGGAAGTTTCACTCTCAATTACATTGCCTGTTTGGGAATGTCTGCTGAAAAACAAGTACAGCTCTTATTCCAGCTAGTAGCTTTACCTGCAGAATAGCTTAGGAAATGTGGAGAGGTGTTCAGACTGTCCAGGGGATCAGCTCTGCAAGTCATCGAAGGAGAACCCAGGAGAAGCTCAATTTACTGCTGTAGACTGTGTCCCAGAAGCTCTGGAGAGCTGCTCTGCTCTGTGGAGCAGCAGTGAGTTGTGTGTTGYTTTATCATCTGTGCATTTAAATAGGACTAAACCAAGTGCAGGTCATCAGAGTTAGCTCTGTTGTTAGCTCTTTCCTAAGTGTGTTCGGACAGTGTATAGTACTAAACAGCCATAATTGTGCTGAATTCCTAAATGTTTCAATGTCATGGTAAGGATTTTCCTTCCTCTTTCTGCGCTTAAATTTCTTCCCAAGAAATCCAAGAACACGTAGAAGTCTGTTTCTTTTGTTGTAAGTACAATTTCCAGCCTCAAGGATTTAAGATAACTGCTTTTTGATAGATGGTTTGTATATTAATATATAAGTGGTGGCCAGAACCCCAAGTCTCTCAACACAGTTCTCAATGTCTGCGTTAGTATTTGAGGCTGACAAATCAACTTTATTAACAAAAATTGGCAGAAAGCCAGGAGCAAATGGATCAGCAGAAATCAGTCTCTTGAGGCTTTCTCTACTAGACGTATAGACGGAGAATCCGTTCTGTGCACTCTCCCCAGTGTGAAATCTCAGCCTTCCCTGTGRCTTGTATAAGAAGTGCATTTGTATGAATTACTGAACTGTTTACATTTCATCTCTGAAAATACTGCCAAATGGTGCCCAAATGCTTACCTGCTATTTATAAGCTAGAAGCAGGTTGTTCTTGTTTGGCCTTCTTGTCAGGTAACATACTCCGTATCAATAAGATTTGGGGGTTTTCCACATTGCAAAGACAGGAACTTGAAAGCTGAAATACATGCAGCTTTATCTGCTTCGTAGGCAGCAGAGAGGGAACCGTCTAGTGACAGCGAAAGATGCTGAGGTGCTGCTGTTTCCTTTTGCTTAAACTGTAGTGCTAGTGGGTTTATGTGGCTTACGGTTGGAAGGCGCTTTAAGGCAGAATTGCACAAAACTAGCTGGGCTTTTTGTCTGTCACTGAAACGATGTGTTAGTTAAAGCAGAAAAACAAAGGAATTTAAAGGAATTAAGAAATTCAAGTAGACTTGGATAAAGTGAGGCTTTTAATTTATGCTTCTTTGGGGGCAAAGATAATACCTGACAAATTTGTTGCATGATTAAAACCGCAAATCCACAAGTAGTAGAGGAATAAAAGTAAGCAGTGCTCCCGAAGGACTGAGCTACGTTGGGTCGCTCTGTTTGCAGGCCTCTAGTAAGAAACAGCTGTAGCGAGACGTACAGCTACAGCCTCTGCATGTCACAGCAGCACCTCGGTGTTTGCCTTCAGTGTGAAGAGGAGGACTGGAGCATGCGGAGAAGAACACTTTGTTCCAGCCTTTCACAGGCTTTTAAACATGAATGTGTTTTACTGCTAACAACCTATTTGTGTGGGGAGCGGAAACGGCAAGAAATTGAAGCATCAACTGTGGGCATATTTTTTTTTTCAGTCACTGTAAGTTTTTTTTTTTGTTGTTTTGTTTTTTTAATCTCCCTCCGACAAGACTGTCTTCTTTTGCGAGCCGTTAAGCAACTCGCTGGGAGATACCAAGTCAGCAGTTTTATGAAGAAAGCTTTCCTTTAGCTTTTGCTCTTCCATGCTTTTAGCATTTGCTGCAAAAAAAAAGTAGCATTTTAGCCGGTGTTTTACATGGACTTTGGGCTGGCTGTAAGCCGTATTTCTCTAGACAATCTGAACACTGTTTAACTCCTTGTTCAAAGAACCATAGAGCAAGTGAATTGCACGATAAAAATTCAGAGATGCTCATGCTGTTAACGAGTATGATAGAGATGTGTMTCTTCATGAGTAGGTTTTTCTGTGTCTGCGCAGCAGACCTTAGCAGTCAAAATTGTAGGAAAGGGGAAGGCAGTAAGGAAATGGGGCAGAACTGTCTCCTGGGTTTCTTTTTATGAGTTTCTTCCTCAGTGCCTTCCTCTTCTTGGAATAAATTACTGGATTTGATTAGGAAAACAGAATAGGTTCTTCTAAATGAGGTTCACGGAGTAAAATGGTGGTTGACTTTTAAAGTTAGCCTGTGTTTGTCATAGAGTTTGATCTTTCCAACTGTAGCTTGGGCCTGATAAGCACTTGGTACTTGGGCTATGTCTAGCAGGACTTTTTCTGGTTTATGTGCTGTGCCCCAGAAAGGGGATTTGGAAGTTAGTTAACAGTTTTGTATGAACTTTGGTCCAGAACAAATTAGCCTTTYGAGCAATTTTGTTTTGTTTATCTTTCCAGAGCACAACATACAGTTCAGTTACTGGAGTTACTTGATCTCACTCTTAATGCAGATAAAGGACTGCTTCTGCTGAACGGCGTTACGTAGTCAATACCGGAGCTTTGTCTTGTTGTGCAACCTTGGGACTGTATTGTGTGTCRTGTTCCGTATATATACATTGATAATACGTTGTGTGCTACTAACCTCATCCCTAAAGTTCAAATGAACTTGGAMTTTGCCTTTATGTATTTTTAAAAGGTAGTTTTTGTTTCACATTGGAGCACCAGTCTGTATTTTGTCAAATGACTAGAAGTAGGTGTGTGCTTGCAGGATAGTAATGGCTGAATGCCCTAGTTATGGCAGAGTAAGAAGTAGTCCTCGTCTTGAAGACGCTGTAGTCTGAAAGAACAAAAGGGGTGAGGAAGTCAGTAGAACATGTGAAGAACGCTCGCTTGTAAATACGYTGCTTCTGTGATGTTTAGTGTTTTTTAAAAACAGCAGAAGTTTYTCCTTCTGTTTATGTAAAAACAAGGGAGAGTTAGATGGGAATTAATTAAAAGCAAAAATGAGAAAGGAAGCTCAGTGGATGGAAAAGCAAAAAATAGAGAGGGGCTTGTGAGCCACTGGAGAGAGTCAGAGAAGAAGGCACAACTGCTTGTAACAAAATTTTTTTTTGGCAAGAAGAATGCAATATTAGGGTAAAAAGCACTAGAAAATACTCTGGTGTTGCCAGTGTCCAGAGACCCTCACTGCTGCGGTGGCTTCTGCATCGTCGTGTTCAGGAGTAGCTCTGACTGCATTTCTTCTCTTTAGTCTGTATATATTGGGGATAGTGTTACATGGATTCTAAGCCTCTGAATAAAGACAGGCAGGGAGACTGAGAGATCTCAACACAGAAAAGAAATGTTCGCTTGGACCTTTTGTATAAGTCAAGCCATTACATTAAACTTCATCAAGCCTGCATTAAGCCAGGTTTAGATCGTGTCCTTTTTCAGAAAATGCAGGCTTCTCGCTGYGTAGTTAGATTCCCAACAGCCTGTAATAGTTGATTTTAAATGCTTCCTGGAAAATGTCTTCCATGGTTGTGTTCAGCGTGATCATGCTGCATACTCTATTCAAGTTTTTGCTTTCAGTAAAGAAAATKAATCTGAAATATCCATGAAGAAGCTATAACTTTAATGCAGAAGAGATGATAGGAATTACTTACCATTTTGACTTCAGGATGCTTACTGAGTGCCACCTAGTGTTTGCTTTCTAGTTCAAAAAAGGAAAACAATTTTACACACTGAGTTTTCTTGTAATTGTGTGAAGAGCATGGATGTAATCGTATTTTTATTTGAAACTTTTTTTGAAAGACTTTGTTGGCGAGACAGTTAGATGGGAAACTGTTTTCTTGAGACTAAGAAATAAAAATCACTAGAGGCTTCAGAAAGTTTTATTTCTGTAGTATTTTGTTTATGTGTTCCTTATTTGTATATGTTATGGAGTGTTCCTTGAATACCACTGCTGAATCTTATCTCTATTTTTATTTCCAGATCATGTATGGAACGCTAGTTTCCATTATAGTTCTACGATCTGTATATATAGTATTATGGTAAGTAGCCATTTAATTCTTTGTTATAAGATGGGCTAAAACTTAGTGTCTGCRTCTTTTTCTTTGAGCTTAACTTGAGAAATTGGCATTGACAAACTTTTTGGAACTAAATATGTGATGCTAGCTCATGTGCTCTATTTGGTTTGAAAGGGAATGGCTCACCTCCTTGTATTTTCTTGAAGCCAGAGGGATATTGCTAAACAAGAGTATCTTCCCTGTGCTTATGATTAGTTTTCACCACTAAGTGCGTTCTGCTAATGTCTTCAGCAGTTAACCTGAGGCTTCAAGGGGGAAGAAGTTTCTGTCTTCATATAGCTGGARAAAATGGGAAGGCTATTGCTGGTGCCCAAACTCTAGCATTGATACTTGGGGAAAAGTAAAAGTAGGACTGTGGGGATGAAGCATCAGTTAATGTTTTCCTTTCCTCTCCTGTAGTCCAGTGTCCAAAATTCAGATAGAAAGTATATTAATACAAAAGGTTTACTTACTGTTTTGACTAGGTAAAGCTAGATATACATGATGAAAATTCAAATTAAAGCTATTTATAAGCAGCGAAAGGATTTCAGAAATGTTGGAAGACACTGATAAGAAGCATCAGAGCACAGAGTTGATGGGTAAAACTGAAGAAAAAAGAATTGAATCACTATTGGAATAAATATTTTTGTTTAGCTTTCAGGGGCCCAATTCCTGGGCCCCTGCTCTCTCTACTGTGAGCAGTTGACATTCTCATGAATATGGGGTTGCCTCTGAAAAGTATTGGTTTCTCTATACTATGTCTTTAAGCTAAGCGTGATTTTTTTCATTAAGCTTTGTTTCAGGTTACACATATAACTGTTTAGGAACACAAGGAAGAATTTAACAAAAGGTGTGACTTTAAAGCAGACTCATTGAGTCACCTTGCAATTGCACTTTTAGTTCATTTGTTTTAATTTTTCCTGGAAAATCTTCACAGACCAAGCATAAATGTTCACAGACTTTAAGAAAAAAATAGATTGTGTGCTTTCCTTCTGCCATAGGAACAATTATCAGTTTAAAGTCACTTTTTGAACCCATGAACATGGAAATTCTAATCTTACCCTAGAGATCTTAACTGACACTGCCTTTACTCACTTCCAAAAGAAACTAARTTGAATCGAGTTCCAGTCACTTTAATTTTGTTTGCACAAGAATTTAGCACAGTTCTAGCCATTCAGTTTAAACTTACRCGTGTCTATTTAGACAACCCTTTAGGCCTGCTATCTTTTCAGTTTTGCAAATTCCAAACACTTGCATATTGTCATTATTTCTGAAGCATTTTGTTGTCTTCTGTCACTATCAATAGTGCTACCATCSTCCCTCCCAGGGTGTCATTCGTTGTTAGGTTTGCTTCAGCAAAGTCTGTCTTTGATGTTGCACCTACCTTTTCCCCTTTGATTGCAGTTGTTCTGGTGTGTATTTTCTTCATTGGCCACATCATTTCATTACAGCATGGCCCTACAAAGACCAGCTTCTCCCTTTGGTTGTGCTGATGCAAACAGTGGTCATAAAGTTGAGATGGGGAAGGAGTAGGTACATTTTAAACTAATTCTGCTGCTAGAGAAGCAGTGCCAACCTGACAATACCCTCTTGCTTCTCTGCAAGTCAGCTCTATTTCCATTTTCAGATTTACTTTCTCTACATTGCTAAAATGTATTTCTGTGTCTCCATTCATAATGCTAAAACTTGTCCAAGCCTGTTTCAACTTACGTATTTTTGCTTCTTTTCAGTCTTATTTCCTTAATATCAGCTTCATATCACTCGTATTGTTTAGTGAGGGCTGGAAGTCAGTCTGAACTCAGCATAAAAATTTTGAAGGAACAGAATGTTCTTCCTTCCAGAATCCTTTGGAGCAAGACTTCTGCCTCYTCCTGTCCTCATCATTTGAACTGTATTCCCATCTATTTTCCCTACACTTTTCATCTGTTTCTTAGGTCTCTGTGACTGATTCCCAAGATTATAACTTGGCATGTGTTGTCCTCTGTTCACAGAGCGTGTTCTCTGTTATTAAGTCATGCCAACCTCTCCCTCCTTCACAAAACAACTGCATTTATTCCTTGAACCATTTCAACTATAGTTACCTGATTACCAGTGTGTATAACTGTTTAATGCTCTTTCGTGTCCTGGGTTTGCTTGTGTCTCTAGAACATGTATTCTGAGCTGGGAACATTACAGTGTGACTTCACTCATCTAGTGCTCCGTGTGTTTATTTGACTAAACAAATACTGATTTTGCCAGTTTATATTGCCAGTATTCTTCTTGTTAACGTGCACAACACATATCTGATTAGTTTGCCTTATGGAAGAAGCGGTATCTATCTGTTTTGCACGTTTCTGTTGCTTGTGCTCAAAGTTCTGAAATGTGCACTTTGTATAACGTTGGAAAAAAAGCTCAGGTATGTGTCTTCACATGAAATCTAAACTGTGCATTCATAACACTTAAAAAACAAAACAAAAAAAAAAAAACACTATTTCATGGTAGCCTCTTGAGACTGGAATTGGGGTTTTTTGGGGGGGACTTCTTCTTACCTTAGAAAGCAGCAAATGCCGCCATTAACTTCCACTAGGAAGTTAACAGTTCTGTGACCCAGCATGAATACAGAAGTTAAGGGTGGATTTATTAATGATTCTTGATTAAAAATAAAGATTAACTGAAGTGCAGTTTATTTGTATGTAGTAGTGTTATGTATGTTACAAGCTGCATCTTGAACTAAATTTTACATTATTTGTCTCTCTCTCTCTCTAGGGTATACCCATGGCTTAGAGGTCTGGGCTATACATCTTTAACTGTATTCTTAATGGGATTTTTTCTCTGGAACGTGGACAACATTTTCTGTGATAAATTGAGGTGAGCACTTTCAATTTGTCCAGATAGCTCTTAATCTTTCAGCACACAGCTTTGCTTTTTCTGTGCAGTATGTTCAGATCCATCTTGTGGTATGTGTGGTACATTACTACTAAAACATTCGCAAGGGCTTTATCCAGTTTGCTCATGACTAGATTCAGTGCTGAACAATTTCTTCTTGGTTTTCAGATTTTTGTAAGTTCCCTGATGAGATAACTATTTGTAGTGTGAAATAACTTTTATTTCCTCAAAGCAATTATGAATTGTAATGGAAATTAGGGTAACTTAAGGGCTAAATAATAACAAAATTTCTCCAGTTAAGCCAGTTCAACAGAGTTGATTTCTGATGTCTTTTTCTCTYGTTTTAATAACATTCTCAAGTGTTGAAGTGCTCAAACAGCACTTGCCTGAAAAGAGTTATGTCACCCCAACAATGAAACCATGGGAAACTTCTAACCTGTATGCTTGTAGACTGCTTCCCCACCCCTAGGATGTGCATTCAGCTGCAGTCGGACTTTGTGTTGGAACAGCACCTGAGTGCATCCCCCTGAACATCTGAAGCACCAGTTTGCACTCTGATGGAAATCAAGCATAGTCAGGGAAGTTGTCATATGCTCTGACAGGGCTCTACAGGCTAGAAAACTAGGGTACAAAGGGCAAGGCAACGCACAGAGCTGTAGAGACCTGTAATTCCTAGATACTTGGTGCTTAGCCACTGATAGGGAAGGTGCATTCTGCCATAGCTTTGTTATTTTTGCTTATTTCTAAATCTGAACTCAGTTTTTCTTATCCACAAGCAGAGGTTTTTATAGCTGGTATTTCTCTTTAAGTTCAATTTAAATTGCATTGAGGATCTGTGGCACACTGAAATCTGCTGTTCACACTTGATTTCATCCAAATTAGTTTTTTATCCTGCTTTTGTTTAGTTTCTGCTTTTCTCGTTTCCCAGGAAAACATTACAAGCAGTAGCTTGGCAGGTTAAAGAAATAGCTAATGCAGTATATTAGTCACCAATAAACAGCAGCTGTTTGAATGTCTCAGAATGAGCAGCAACTCCATGAGTCAGTTCATTGTGCTTGGCTGTCACAGAATCATGGAATGGTTGAGGTTGGAAAAGACCTCTGCAGATCACCTAGTCTAATCCCCCAGCTCAAGCAGGTTCACCTAGAGCACATTGTCCCGGATCATGTCCAGGTGGGTTTTGAGTGTCTCCAGAGAARGAGACACCACAACCTCTCTGGGCAACCTGGTCCAGTGCTCTGTCACCCTCACAGAAAAGAATTTCTTCCTCCATGTTCAAGTGGAACTTCTGTGGTTCAGTTTGTGCCTGTTGCCTCTAGTCCTGTTGCTTGGCACCACTGAAGAGAGCTCAGCCCCATCCCCTTGACACCTTCCTTTAAGGTATTTATAGACATTGATAAGATCCCCCTCAGTCTTTTCTTCTCCAGGCTAAACAGGCCCAGCTCTCGCAGCTGTTCCTCASAGGGCAGGTGCTCCAGCCCTCTGATCATCTTCATAGCCCGGCACTGGACTCTCTCCAGCAGTTCCATGTCTCTCTTGTAGTGGGGAGCCCAGAACTGGACMCARKACTYSWGATGWGGCCTCCCCAGGGCTGAGTAGAGGGTAAGGATCACCTTCCTCAGCCTGCTAGCAACACTCTTCCTAATGCACCCTAGGATGCCATTGGCCTTTGTGGCTACATGGTCGCCTTGCTGTTCACCAGAACTCCCAGGTCCTTACCTGCAGAGCTGCTTTCCAGCGGCTGGGTCAAACCTCAGCCTGCACTGGTGTATGGGATTCTTCCTCTCTAGGTGCAGGACCCTGCACTTTATTAATCATTGTTAGCCTGAAGTCTTCTGGCTTGTAAAGGAGGCTAGGAAAGGCTTCATTTCTGTTTAGTCTATTGCCAAATGAGGTAAAAAGTCCTCTAGACAAGACTTACAGGAAGCCACCCTCTGGTTGTATGGCTAGACATCATACCCATGCATGTAAGAACACCAGTTTAACAGGTTATTCTCTGAATGTGTGTTCACCTAGAGTTGGACAGCTGCCTCATGGCACCTCTCTTTTGCTTGGTTGTGATGGTTGTGTTCCACTGCAAGCTGGAAGAGATGAAAGGTTGATGCCAGTATCAAGAAAGTTCCATCTGACTCTGATCTGTCTGTTGTCCTTCAACATACACTGTTACACACTTCAATCTGTGGTGTACAGAATTGTCCTAGTATGTTGGTGTAGGCTGAGATCAGTGTGTGCTGAAGGAAGAAGTCTGGTGTTTCCCATCTGTCCCTTTTGGCTCTGTAGGCCTTACACTGTGTTAGGCCAATTGGAACTTTATCACAACAGAGTTTTCCTGAAACTGTCAAAAATGAATATGGTACACAGTGCTTCAACTCTAGAAACACTTGATATAGCTAGCATAAAGTTATTTGACTACACAGGTGGRTTAGTTTACAATGACTTTGCAAATTCTGACACCAGGGCTGATTATYGCAGCAGCATCAGATCAGTGGTGAGATCATAACCCCAGTTCATAGAGCTGCTGAGTCCTTGAGGCTTTGGAATTTGCTCCTGRACTCAAAGATTACACCAGCTGCTGAAGCACTTTTTTCCATCTTTATTTTGTAAAGGGGAAAACAGTATATAAATAGTATAATGTCAGTATATTTCCTATTATACTTSTTTAGTTATGATACTAAAAGAAGATAATTAAGCTTGTTTATTAGCTTTAATCAGATGTCTGCAGAGCCTTTGAATTTCTCAAAGTGATATTATAACTGGAACCTTTGGAGAAAATATATTCCAGTTCCTTGTAATTTTTTATTCTCTGAAGATCTAACTTGTGAATCATCCACCCACCTGCTCTTTGCTTTTAATTTTCAAAATTGTATTTTCATTCTGTTTTTGTGTTTCCATATTTCATGAAGTCTGGAGCTGATAAAAAATGATACCTCTGTAGCACTCAGCTTCCCTGGATGGATTCAGGAACTTTCAAAACTTGAACTTTGCGTTTTCCTGCCATCAGAAGGCCATGAGGCTGTGCCAGGAGTGACAGTTTGGGTGTTCCACTGTGTCATTCCTGGCTGACTGAATCGTGACTCTGTGTTTGTCTTTGTGACTGAGCAACTCTGGAAATTGAGTAGCAGCTCAGGGATTAGCATTTAGTCAGGGGCACAAAATACTAAAGCATCACACACTAACTAAGTGTTACAGTAGCTGCAGGTTTTTCTTCTTTAAAATCTGCAGTCATTATAGTTTCCCCTTTTGTTTTGACTGAATGTAAAATATATGTCAGAAAAGACAATCAGATGTGAATGTTTGCTCCACTGTCAACCAAAATAGGCATCGTTATCAGCAGAACTCTATAGTGAACAGGAGAAGCCATGGCAATTCAGTTCCTTCCATTTCTTTCTCCATCTCTATCCTTTAGCTTCTTGAGTAGCTCCTGCCCCATAACAGTTCAAAGATTAAGCATGTGGGCAGAGCATTTCTGACTCTACACCTTCTGCTTCCTGCCTGTACACCCACTTTGTCCCTGTTTAGCATCCAGTAGAGAAAGGCAAGCTAAGCTTCCGTGGAGCTGGAGAATAGGTGGCAGGATTGCCAAACATGAAACGATGATGTCTTATGGTTCCCATTTCCTCTGTCAGACCTTATCCTCACCTTTTTTCCTATGGACAGTACTTCATAGGACTTGGGAGAATAATAAAACTCATTTAGGACTATGGGATGCCATAAATATATTCCTTGAAATTTAAGTCAAGAAGTAACTGATCACTCATTGTATGGATGAGTGGATCATAGAATCATAGAATCAGTAAGGTTGGAAGGGACCTCTGGAGATCATCTAGGCCAACCTCCCTGCTTAGCAGGGTCACCTAYAGCATGGTAGACAGGGTTGCATCCAGGCGGGCCTTGAATATCTCCACAGAAGGAGACTCCACAACCTCTTGGGGCAACCTGGTCCAGGGCTCCGTCACTCTCACAGGGAAGAAATTCCCCCTCACGGTCAGGCAGAACT
>NW_028185761.1:515255-543131 GCF_003343005.1 Rhea americana | reverse complement strand
TGCCCTTAGCAGTGAAGACTGAAGCCAAGAGGGCATTCAGTAATTCTGCCTTCTCTGCATCCCTTGTCACCAGGGTCCCTCCCCATTGAGTAGTGGGCCCACATTTTCCCTAGTCCTCCTSYTGCTGCTGATGTATYTGAAGAAGCCCTTCCTGTTGTCCTTGACATCCCTTGCCAGACTCAATTCCAGCTGGGCCTTGGCCTTCCTCGCCGCATCTCTACGTACTCTGACTGCATTCCTATAATTCTCMCARGTAGCCTGTCCCCTCTTCCACAGTCTGTGTACTTTCTTCTTCTGAGTTTTGCCAGGAGCTCCTTGCTCACCCATGCAGGTCTCCTGCCCCCTTTGCTGCACTTCTTACTCAYAGGGATGCGCCTATCTTGAGCTTGGAGGAAGTGATGTTTGAATAGTAGCCAGCTCTCCTGGACCCCCCTTCCTTCTAGGGCCTTAACCCATGGGATTCCTCCAAGTAGGTCTSTGAAGAGCCCRAAGTCTGCTCTCCTGAAGTCCAGGGTTGCARTCCTGCTTGTTGCCTTAKTTCTTTCCTGCGGGATCCTGAACTCCACCATCTCATGGTTACTGCAGCCCAGGCTGCCCCCAACCTTCACATCTCTAAGCAGTCCCTCTCTGTTGGTAAGGACAAGGTCCAGCAGGACACCCTTCYTCRTAGGCTCCTSCACCATTTGTGACAAGAAGTTATCATCAATGCATTGCAGGAGCCTCCTGGATTGCTTTGTTTCTGTAAATATGTGAGGAAGCCAGTTTGCTAATATTCTTTCAAGACTGGCAGTAGAACTGGTGTTGCAGACCTACTGAAAGCCTGTCTACGTGAAGCACAGGCCTGGGACAGAGAATCTGTACGGAGAATCTGTACGAATAATCTGGCAAGTAATCACTGCTATTTGAGATTATTTAGCTTTGAAAAACACATCATGTGGTATTTCTTTCTGCAGGGCACTACGAGAGAAGATGCCTCCTGTTGTGGGAGCTGTGACACAGTTTCATGCTTGGTGGCATATACTTACAGGCCTGGGCTCTTACCTTCATATCCTTCTGAGGTATGAAATGTTTTCTAATCTGGATGATCATAAAACAGCCTTAGGAGTTTTCCCAGGGTCAGATTTACTTCAGATTGTTGTATCAGCCAGAAGAACAGGAAAATAACTTACTAAACTAGAGAAGGTTTCTTTCTTTATTACTGTTTTTAGAGTTTTTAGACTAGTTACATTCTTCAAAATGTAATCATAAGTCTTTAAATAGTCATAGTTCTTCAGGACGATGCAATTCATAAATGGGAACCGTGTAGTAATTACACTGAAAATGTATCTGACAGTATGTTATTTTAAAAATATATGCTATTAACACCTTTCTGTTCTTGTGTAAGTGCTTGAGCATCACTGCACATGTTTAATTTTAGAAGTATTAACTAATCTTTTTGATATGAACTGTCACTCCTGAAAACTTGCAGACATTGCACTATAAAGCAGAAAAGCGATGGTTGAAGTGGTTGAAACCAAGGTGTTGTTCCTAGAAGCACAAGATACTAGTTTTAGAGGGAGACTTGAACAGGAACCTAAATTAGCAAGTTTGCAGCAGCARCAGCTTTGGGCTCTATTTTTGCTCTATACCACCATCTGCTGGAATGAGAACTGAAGGTGGAATTTAAAATGCAAACTGAAGAATTTCTGTAGTTTGTTCATTATGTAATGAAAGCTTTTTTACCACTTAACAAGAACTATAAAATAAYGTCTGTTTAAGAGATAGGTATTCTGAGTAGTTGAGAAAACTTGATCAGGTATCAGTTTTCCTACATCAAACAAATACAAGATTCTAAATGACTAATAAAAGGAAAATGAAAGGAAAATAAGTATAATTCCAGCAGCTACTCTGATACTCTGATAATGGTTGTTTTGGGGTTTGTTTTGGTTTGTTTTGTTTTCCTGGTAACTCATTACTCACAGAGCAATTCTCCTGAATTTTGTGGTACACTGATGTGTTTTCATCCTTCCAAAATTGCAGGGTCTAGTTCCTATTTAATCTTTCCCCTAATGGAGGGAATTTTTTTTTGTCTGGGTTTCCCTCTTCCTCCCCACATAGGGTCAGCGGAAATTTGTCTGCTAAGTGCTGTCTAGCACTAAGGGACTTGCTGTAGGCTAACATATCCTAGGCAGAATGGCTATCCCTGCAATCACAGAGGCAATTCTTTTGTAGTTGGAAAATGAAACTGGAATTAGTACATCATTATTATTTTTTCTGCTTTATTATATATTGAATTTTAAGCACACTTTTCCTCTCTCCCTCAGTCTATACACAAGGACACTTTTTCTGAAACACAGGCCRAAGGTGAAGGTAAGCAACCAGTATATTGTGTTCATTGATGCACTGTGGCATTCAGATGTCTTGTGTTTGAACATGCATTGAGGTTTAGTGGCTGTCCTTGTTAGGGTTCTGTCTTTGATTTCTCTATTGATTCCAAGAAATACAGTTGAAGTGATGTTAATTATGTTTGATTTCTGTTTTAAGAGGCATAACATTCCAAGAAATCTTTCCCCTCTCCCTGACTTTCTTTTTACAGTTTGTTCTTGGAATATGGCCTATTCTTCTTGTGGAGCCGCCCAAGAAGCTTTGACTGAGATCTAGGCAGTTGCATTCAACCACCTAGCCTGGCTGAATAGATTCAACAGTTGAAGTGTCAAAATTATGGATCMATTCAAGTACCACTGCTATAAAAGGACTTCTCTGTGTTACTTGGTCTCCTAGCCAGGCCAAAGTGAAGAGTCGACACATTAGGGAAATAACATTTAGTATGGTTTTATTCTAAGTTGTTTAAAAAAAAAAGACACAATATTTTTATGTATATATTGTATAGCTGATGATACTGAGCTAATATTTCGTGCTGGTCACAGAAAACTAACCATTTTTGAAGTGGATTGCATACATTTTTCATTCAGTTGTTGTTCTTTCTGTGGTTTAAGCTAATATTAGTAACTGAATGATAAAAACAGGCCGTTGCTGGCCAAGCTAAGCATCTGTGTGGCCTATAGTGAACTGACTGCTTAATCTGAACAACTTTAATCTTGCACTTCTATACAATTAATGAAGTATATAATGATTTAGGGCTTTATTCTGTCTTGTTTCTCCACAGCCTCATTAGCAATTTATATTTTAAGCAAAAAAGGTTGGGATACATAGTGCCATTTACTTTATTTTGCACCAGATTTCCATATTCTCTTTAGGCCAACTGAGATAAACCATGGAGGATGTTCCAGGATGCAATCAAGAGAAGATACTTAAGATGGTGGAACCTTTATATGGGTTCTCATTTGGTGTATGGAACCTGAA
The DNA here is from genome assembly GCF_003343005.1 of Rhea americana. NCBI lineage: Eukaryota > Metazoa > Chordata > Aves > Rheiformes > Rheidae > Rhea > Rhea americana. Next base: position 539,789 of record NW_028185761.1, on the reverse strand, counting down.
TTCCTAATTTTTGACCAGTAGTGATCTGTCAGGAGTCTGCAGGGTCCGTTGGGTAACTGTACATGTAAGTACAGTTTGGGCATGTAAGTATTACATGCCTCCGTTTTCTCTCCCCATATTCCATTCCTACTACAGATTCACAACCACTTTAGAAATATGCTAATGCAGCTTTGAATTCATGTYTTTCCCTTATTTTGCAAGTCTTAAATATTGGTCTGACTTCCAAAAGCATCTTAYTTTTCAGAAATATTGAACGAAGCGTAAAAAACAAGACTTACATTGAGGATATTCCAATATAAAATTGGCAGCTCTTTGATTCTTCTTAATCCCATGATGCAGTTACTCTGTGGAAAGATTGAGATCATTCCTCGTGACCATCTCTTCTAGAACAAAACCTTTGGGTCTTCACTGGGGACAAACCCTCTGGTTTCTGCATATTTTTTTCTACCTAGCCAATCAAAATCGATAAGTAAGCATAAAGAAAAYATTAAAACACAGTTTTTCAAAATATACCTCATATCAGAGGCTGTGKTTTTGACTTTCCAGACCTTGGGGTTACTTATGGAGCCTGTTTCCCACATCACAAAGCCCTGGCTAGSATAAGTTTCCTTGCTTTGCTGAAAAGTCAGACTGAAGTCTGTATTGTAGGATCAGTGCTAACTAAAATTGTCCCTTCTCTTTAATATGTGTTTGTTTCTGCTTGGAGCTTAACTCTATCCTCCCTGTACGTTGGTAGCACCCCTAGTGATGCGAATCTCCATGCAAAATCATGGCTCTTGGTCATAGTGACTGACCCCGGACCCTTGGGATTSAATAGACCCAAACACAGGGCTAGAAAAAGATGCTTAATTCTCGGTGGTGCAGTGAGGTTTAAGTACATGCTGAGAACAGTGCATTTCAACCTGTAATCCACAAATCACTCTAAGGGTCCCTGAATGATAAGTTTAAAAAATACCTGTTACCAGTAGGCTTTAGTTCCAYAGGCAAGGTCTGCCTCTGTGCTGGACAGTTGGAGGACTGAAAGAGGTTGAAACAACTAGCACAGAGGTAGGAAAATGCTGTCTTGGATCAGGTGCCTTTAATTACCCAGGAGGAGTATTTTTGGTAAAGAGATTTGAGAACTGTTTTAAAAATGTAGCTTAAAAAAAGTGCCTGCCTGTTCATCTCCAGGTTCTCCCAAGCATGCTGTTGCTTCTGCACACTATGTTTGATTTTTTTTTTCCCCTTACTTAGTGTGTTTACATGCTTTCCTAAACTAAGGAAAAGAGCTCCATAATAGGAGTGGTGCAACAACTAGAGATATGAACAGTCACTAGTGATATCTGCTTAGCATGGTACTATTTTTTTTTTTTAAATGAACAAACAAACAAAGCCTGTGTTTCAGTGGCCTTCATGGAGCATTTGGGGGATCTGTTTGACTTATCTGTAATTGCAGTAACTATGGTGTAGTAGGAAGCCACTTTCTTAGTCACAAGGCATCCCTACAACAGTGTATTTTAAAGAAGTTTATTGATTGTCTTACACACTTGCAACAAGGAGGTATATGTTTCTTTTCAGATCTTGTTGAATTAAGTTGTCAAGATTTTTTTTTATGCAAATTGGAAGAGCTCTTGTATTATGCTGCTGCTAGATTTTCGTTCAGAAATCATTTCTCACTTAACGTTTTTATCTTAAAAAACATTATACAAGTTGGGTTGTTTTTTCATTATAAATGACTGAAATGTGCACACTTCTGCCACCTTTCCAGTAGTGTTTTTTTCAAGTTGTGTTAGTTCCTGAAGAATGTAATTTATGTGTATATCCTTTTAAACATAAATAATCTAATTATAGGTCTTTGGGTTTTCTGCCTTATTAAACTTGTAAGTGTTATTGAAAGTGTGGCAAGCCAGTTTTAACTTTATGTCACTGAATTTCGACTACCTTTTCTAGTGCCTGGAAAGATGTAAATCCTTTCTCCTGTATTTTGTTAGATGTCTGTTAAATTGTTCTTTATTTATATCACTTGTATGAGGTGCTGTTTTTTCTAAGATCCTTGGAGCAGCATATCCCAAACCTGTCATGTACTACATCTTTCAAGGTGGGTCATTCTTGATCCTGTATTTTGAGTGGGATATAGACAACAGCTACTTAAAAGGAAGTAGCAGGTGTCTTTTAACGTGAATCCTATAGCATGTGTTGAACAGACTGAATCACAGCAATGAACTCTTCTGTTCTTTAACATWCGTGAAGAACCAGAAAATCTGTCACCATCTGACCATCAGGTTGGCACAGATCAGCAGCAAGTAGTTCTGCACACCATGATCTGAAAACTTCTTCCTGGAAATAACAGAAAAATCTCACAAGGACTCTCACAGTGCAGGTCAACACCGTACCTTACTCCAGGAATCAGGATTTTCTGGATAGAGCTCAAGACAGGCATTATCAACTGAGGATGAGACATGTTAAACAAATCTACCATCAGGAAGAATCTCATCTGTGTTTTGAAGGCAGTGTTAGAAGTTGGCTAGCAGTATTAGTCATCTCTGGACCTCATTTTAATGCTCTTTCTTTTAGCACAAGGGAGATACACTACCAGCAAGTGTTTAGAAAACTACCCTAGAGTTAGAATTGGAATATGCAGTCTGTCACTTGCCGATCTACCTCTGTCATGTGTTGTACAATACCTGTGCCCTTAATTATGTCTGCCTGTAAAGGGCAGGTGTTAGAGCAGCCTAACTTAGGACATTCAACCCCTGAGGTTTGCAACAGTATTGTATTGATCTGTGGCTGATTCTGTACACTCTCTAAATGTATTGCCTTATCCCGTGTCTCTCTGACTTTTAGGTTGCACTCGGTCCATTTTCATCTGCATGCAGAATTCTGACTGCTGTAGAAAGAGACATGAGCAGAAGGTTTTTAGTTCAGGACATCTGAAGTCTTTTTGGCAATATTGTTAAGTTGGATTTAATGCTAAGATACAAACACTGTACAACTTTTTTTTGATATGTGACATGTTAAGAGATGTGATGGGAAAAACAGTTCTATAATTAATTTTAATTCTTTTTTGAGCTAGTATTGTGCTGTGTTCATTCCCAGATCTGTCTTATTTGGCTGAAAGAAAATTGTATGATTTGAAACACAGTTGATTCTTTTTGGCTTTGGTGCATATGCTTCCAGCACCTAATTCTTAACAGTTAAATGACTTCTTCAGCTAGCTCTCCCATGTGAAACTGAGCAACAGAAGATCCCCCCAGTATCACTTTATGTTTCTCACAGTTAGTGCCACTTCTAGTTTGCATTGAACAATTTTGGTAGTACAGCTTTTAAATCTGTTTCTCTCCATGAATGTATTCTTGGCATTTGATGGCAGATGATGAAGTGATTCAGTAAAACACTATTTATTGGAAGGCAAACTGTAACGAAGCAGCATTGCTTTTGTCTTCAGTCGAGCTGTGAATCTAGAAACACGTCTTCATTTTGATGGCCTGCATGCCCCATCATTTTAATTAACATATTCAGGTGAAACGGTTGGTTTACTTTAGAAAAACCCTCTCTCCCTGTCTACACTTTACAGTAGGCAGTGGGAGGCTTTATATGCAAAGTACTATTTAACTGTGGGACCTTATTATGAACAAGGATAAACGATGGAATCTTTATTACCCATGAGAAGTGAAAGCCAGAAGGAGATTAATAAATTTTACATGGAAAGAGAATAACAAGAGATTAAGCACAGAATCCTGTAGACTTACGTCAGCCATCCCTCTGATGATAACTGCACTTTATGTACTTATGTAACAAGCTTGAATGTTCTGTTATTTATACATTTAACTTCTAATGCTGATTCTGCACTCCTTTCCATAGAGGTCATGAAGACAATATATCACATTTGGTTCATTATAGATTATTCAACTGTTGTTTTGTGTGTGTGGAACGTGACATAGATTGTTGGATACATGAAAGAAAATGTTTCTTACACATCTCGAGTTTTCTCTGCTAGCTTTGTTTGAGAGTCCGTAATATAACTATAGAGAATATACAGCGTAACTATGAAGACTGCTTTGGATTTTGTTTGTTCGGTGTCTTGCTCACAACTGCCTGCTGCTGCCAAATGCCTGATCTCTCTGTCACAACTTTTTCCCAGGAGTACTGTATTTTCTCTTGGGACCCACAGGCAAGGTCCTTGGCAGTTGCTGGTTTGTGGGGTTTTTTTGTTAAAAGTGCTCCTACTGCAAGAGTGACGGTGCTCCACTTGCCTACATTTCTGGAAGGCAGCTATGGCTGTCTCTKCTCGGCTCAAACCATGTGCACAGCTTCCCTCCATCCCAGATGTTGTTGCATCCTTTCAGACTTTGAAAACTGGATGAGGGATTTAGCCTCACAGCTGCTGTTTATTTTAGCAAGTGTAGCTCAGTGAGCAGCAGTTTGAGGGCACAGCAGTCAGCCAAGCACTTTATGCAGAGCCCCATTCCGGAGCTCCCAGCCAAATACTCCAGGCAGTTTGTACGTGTAATTTAGAAGGCAGAATTGACACCTGAATCTCTTGCTTTGCTTCAGAACTCTTCGTTTTTCACATTTTGAAGGTGTTTAGATTTGTTTTGTTTGAACATGTAATTGCAGATTTAAGACAAGCCAGATTCAGAATCCAGCTAATGCAAAACCTAAACCTTTTTTTGCAGAGTTGAATACACACATCTGTCTGATGTTGAGAGCAGAGAGTTAAAATTTTAAAAATACAAAGTTAAAAACTCCCTGGATTATCTGCCCTTCATCACCAAAACATTGAAGCATAGTTGTAAGCACTATCTCAACTTCATCCTTCTTTCCCCAAACCCCTGGAACATACTATGTTCCTTCAAAGCAAATGTTGACTAGAGATGGGCTTTCACACATGCACATGACAAATCATGTATCAAATTGTTTCCTGAAGTAAAGCCTTGATCAGTGGTTGTAAAAAAATTTAGGCTGTAGGTAGTATTGCTCCCTAGATTTGGGAAGAAAGAATCTCCAAGAGTATAAACACTAGTTACTCCTTAGACTGAACAGAAACAGATTTTTCTCTTGATCTTCCAAATTAACGTTCGCTATTTGTTAACTATTGAACTTAGCTTAATGCACTGATGATGCCTTGTTTACTGTTTTAGGAAATAACATTTGTCCAGCTATAACGGACATGAAATAGCCTGCTCATTACGTGACCAAACTTTCTTACACTGACACTATTACTTTTAATGTATTTCTTTTTTTCGAAATTCAGTATATTGTTGCTGATAGGTAAATACACTGTGACAGATAAATAGCAGCTGACTTGTAAAACACAGTGCATTAAGCAATGTTTATTGAAAATTTTGATATACTAATTCTTTGTGCCAGACAAACTGGTAACTAACACTAGGCTTGTACGTATCAGCGTATCTCGTTTTGCAAAGCACAGTAGCTTTGAGATATTTAATGTATTTGATTTGTTAGTCATGTGGCAGTCAAGCACTAATTTGTGTCTTTATAGTTCAAATTATTAAAGAATTTTGTTTTAAATACGTTTTTTTTCCCCAGGCATTTCTTGGCTTTTGTGTTGCACAGAGCTGGTCGGTTTGTCTGATTGCTATTCAATAGCTGGATGCCTCAGTTAGTGGACACACAAGCAGAATAGCAGGATTTGCCTGTACATTTACCAGAGAAATCCTAGACAGTAAGCTGAGAAGGATTTACCCAGAGGTAGGCTACGCTGTGCTCTTTTATTTATATATATATATAGTTACAGTACTTTGTTTTTTAAAGATGTTTTTATGACCTGCAGTGGTTGTCACTTTTCCATTTGCTCTGGCAATTCACTTGATGCTGCATTATCCTTAATATTTGTTTTATTTTTTTTCATGATGTCTAGCCTTTTTTTCTATAATTTAAGCCCATTTCCCCACAGCTCTAGGAGGACAAGAACAAATTATTTTCTTTTATTTTCCATCTCCCTCTGTCTCTCATTTAAAAAGTATTATTCACCTGTGACACACTGCACTAAACTCCAGTTTGTTCGGCCTTGCTGTGGAGGTCACGTTGCCTATATCTAATAACAGGTTCCTCTCCACCTGCAGCCTATTTGAAACATGTTGCTTGGAGCTTGACACTGACTTCCAGTGATTTTGAGTGGGATCCCCCMAAAACGCTCTTTTTATATAGCCAGTGAAGGTGTTTGCCTTTTCCCAAAAGCCAGTATTGTTGGCTCGTGACAGTATGTGGTCAAAGCATTACAGGTCCCAGACGATTTGCGGCAGTATTGCTGCCTGCCAATCACTGCTCCCCCTTTATTGGTRCTATTAAATATCTCTGCCCCAAAACACAATTTTGCATTTATCCTCATATTCTGGGTTGAGTTTTTCTAGTTCTCCCATTTATCCATGCCGCTTCAGAGTGTGAATGAAGTATCCCTCAATTATCCTTCAATTCAGTGTTTTTCTGTGAATTAGATTTCCATTTGCTTCACTGGGAACATTCATGGAAGCACTGACTAATACTAGAGCAAGAGAAGACCTTGCAAAAGCTCATTCGATCCATTCTTCCATTTTGACAGTCTCTTCTCATCAAGAGTGTGCTTCCATAGCTTGTCTAAGAGGAAAAGGGAGACAGTACCAAAAGCCTTGCTAAAACCAAGGTATGATATATGACAATTTTGCTTCTGACCTGTTCACAAGGCCTCTTACCTCTCATGAAAGACATTAGACCTGCTTGGCATAATCTGTTGATGATGAGTCTATGTTGGATGAGGTTTTTCCTCCCTCTTAGGAAATTCCTAAATGCTCAGTGGTTGATCTTTTTGATTTTTTTCCTCTTCCAGCAGTTAAAGTAAAAATGACTAGTTTGCAATCTGTTGGCTAATCTTCCACACACACACACACACATCCCCTCACCCTTTAACGATGGACATAGTTGGTCCATCTAGTTTTCTGGCAACATCTCGTGTTTCCTGATCCTTGATTCTAGTGTGTGTTATCCTGGCCCTATTGCCTCAGAGCAGACAGTATTTCAGCACTCTCTGTCTCCTAATAGTCGGCGGTAGCCTGAGTCACTTCTAACCCRTGTTCTGTGAAAGAGGCATGGCAAGACTTGAGCTGCAACAATTGACTTCCCAAATACAAACTCGCAACATGATGCTGGAAAGGCTGTTGCAGAGGGCAAAGAGCTGCCGTCTCCATCAGCTCTACTTAATTGCCTTCAGAGGGAGCTTGGAGGCATTTGTCTGACAAAAACAGAACATGGCAGGGGCAAAGGGTCCTTGTAGATCTTCTTCACATAGGAAACGTTCATGTTTCCCTTTAGATTATCTCCCTGCGGAGCTGGTTTTCACTGTGCTTTCATCCCCTCTCCTGGTTCAATACAAAACCCGCTCGCTCATTGCACTGGTTACTTGCACTGCACTCCTTTGTCCTGCCCTGATCCTCTGATGCTGATTCAGGTTGTCAGTGATGTTAGCAGAGCACTTGGCCTATGGGAGCACTGATGCAGAAGATCATCGTATTTATTGTGATGCCCAGCCCTTACCAGAGGCTGGTGATGGAGGAGGTCCTGTGGCATTGGGCTCCCACCTGGAGAACATACCTTTTGCTGGGACCCTTTGAGCACAAGGCCTTGCTTGGAGGTGCAGTACTGATGGCAGATAGTGCAGTGGATTCTCTCCTATGTCAGAGCCCCTCTGCAGCACGCACCTGACATGCTGGGAGTGGAAAAGGTGGGAGTCGGGAGAATGTTTGTCAACTTGGAGCATACAGCTTGGCTGATGAAGTGGGAAATGGCAGGTCCCTCCTAAACCTAATCTTTTTCCTGCTTCTTTCAGTGGAAGAAGAGGATAATTGCTGTATARCTGCTGTGGTAGAAGCCTCCAAGCTAGAATCTTGGACCTGTAGAGGCTTACCTAGCAGGAAACATCAGCTAGTTCAGGACCCTCAGCAGCTAGRGACAGAGAGCAGCTCTTGGTTACTTCCCTCACTTCTGGCCACTCTGCCAAGTCATAGAATCAATAAGGTTGGAAGGGACCGCTGGAGATCATCTAGTCCAACCTCCCCGCTTAGCAGGGTCACCTACAGCACGTTAGACAGGGTTGCATCCACACGGGCCTTGAAGATCTCCACAGAAGGAGACTCCACAACCTCTCTGGGCAACCTGGTACAGGGCTCCATCACTCTCACAGGGAGGAAATTTCCCCTCATGGTCAGGCAGAACTTCCTGTGCTTCAATTTCTGCCCATTGCCTCTTGTCCTGTCACATGGGACAACTGAAAAGAGTTTGTCCCCATCCCCTTGACACCCTCCCTTCAGGTACTTGTACACATTGATCAGATCCCCCCTCAGGCTTCTCTTCCCCACGCTGAAGAGGCCCAGCTCTCGCAGCTGTTCCTCAGAGGGCAGGTGCTCCAGCCCTCTGATCATCTTTTTAGCCCCATGCTGGACTCTCTCCAGTAGCTCCATATCTCTCTTGTCCTGGGGGGCCCAGAACTGGACACAGGACTCAAGATGAGGCCTCCCCAGGGCTGAAGGGAGGGCAGGATCATCTCCCTCCACCTGCTGGCAACACTCTTCCTAAGGCACCCTAGCAGACCATTGGCCTTCTTGGCCATAAGGGCGCATTGCTGGCTCATGGTCAACCTGTCATCCACCAGCACTCCCAGCTCCTTCTCTGCAGAGCTGCTCTCCACAAGGGCAGACCCCAGCTTGGACTGGTGCCTGGGGTTATTTCTCCCTACGTGCAGGACTCTGCCCTTGCCCTTGTTGAACCTCAGGAGGTTCCTCTCTGCCCAGCTCTCCAGCCTCTCCGGATCTCTCTGAATGGCAGCACAGCTCTCAGGTATATCAGACACTCCTCCCAGCTTGGCATCATCAGCAAACTTGCTGAGGAAGCACTCTGTCCCATCATCCAGGTCATTGATGAAGAAGTTGAACAGGATGGGACCCAGGACTGCGCTCTGCCTTTCAGCCAGTTCTCAATCCACCTCACTGGCCACTCGTCTAATCCACACTTGCTGAGCTTCTCTAGGAGGATGCTATGGGAGACAGTGTCAGAAGCCTTGCTGAAGTCAAGGTACACAACGTCCACTGCTCTCCCCTCATTTACCCAGCCAGTCATTCCATCAGAGAAGTCTATCAGATTGTCTATCAGAAGGCTATCAGAAGTCCTAGTCAGAGAGCCCATTACCATATCCTAGAGAAGAAGGAACAGGAGGAAGGCAGACACCACAAAAATCCCACTTGTAGCCATGCTAAAGAAACTCATGTGTCACTTGTGTGACAGGCAGGACCACAGTATGCCACAGAATCACAGAATCGGTAAGGTTGAGAGGGACCTCTGGAGATCATCTAGTACAACCTCCCTGCTCACGTAGAGCATGTTAGACAGGATCGCATCCAGGCGGTTTTTGAATATCTCCAGAGAAGGAGACTCCACAACCTCTCTGGGCAACCTGTTCCAGTGTCAAGACCCTATGCTGCAGCTTGAATGGAGGGATTCAAGCCTTCCCATACCTCCGTCTTGCAGCAACCATACAATCTTCGTGCGCTTTYCTCCCTACTTGGTGACTGCATGTGTGTTTGATTACGGTACACAGGTGGTATAAGGCCAGTTCCACATGTCAGTATTACAGCAAAAAATCCAGCCATGTGCTTGCATGTGTGCAGCCATGTCTCTGCAGCAACAACATGGAGCTACGTATTCAGGAGTCAGCCTTTGGTGGTGGGGGGTGATGCTTAAACATTTCTCCTGGAACCCCTAGAATTAGTGAATCTATCRCAAAGGGGATCCATTAGCATTTTGGATGGGTCATCTCAGCTGTGCTTGCCYAGTGTTGCAGGCAGGGGCACACTCAAATTCTGCAGCTGAATGCCATCTGAATTTGGGCTGTGTAAAATCCAGCACTGCATTCTGAGCTTGTGGCTARCCTAGAACTGACTAATACTTTGAAATTTCCCTGGGGAAAAATAGTGTTGTGGTTCTGCAAAAGACCTCCTCCCAAACATAAAATTCAATTTTGAGCTTGATGACTCCATTTCAAGACTGCACGTTTAGTTACAGGTTTATTAATTTCCAGTTCTCTTTTCCTTGTTTTTTCTTTATTCAGCTTGGTGAAGGGCTAAAAGCTGAAGTATGTATTTCCAAACAGCTCCATCTCCAGAAGCCAGGACAGGRCTAAGTCAAGTTGCCCAAAGGGGTAGATCCAGTGCTAGATCCCAATCCAGTAGGCTGCTTGGATGGGTCCTTGCAGCCACAGGACAGACCCATGAGTCCATTGCAGTTTTACTGGCMCAAGAAGAGATCAGCAGGAGAGGCAGGACAAGGACTGGGCTGGATGGAGCTCCAGCCACCTGAGAGCCAGTGGGGAACAACGGAGTAAGACCAGAAGGTTGARGACGAACCCCTGCACCCAGAACAGCAGTCTGAGTGACAGTCAGAACTGCAAAGATCTCACTCACCTCAAGGAGAAACCCATGTTTATCAAGAGAGAACTAGTGTTGCATGGAGTGTCACACGTAACCAGTAAAACATTGCAACCTACAGACAAACTGCATGGGTTTACTTTAGACATGCTTCTCAACCCCTGTGGTTAAATCAGCGTCCTGCCTCCTAAATTACTTGCCATCCAGCTTCCCCAGCTTGCTCCCATGCAATACCCAAGGGTCTCAGTGCACAACACTTTCCAGCTGCTACCACAATCCAAATAACCACTGAAAAATGCCCAACCCTGATTAATCTGCTTTGCTTGGAGACTGATTCCATAATTTATATGCAAGAGGCACATACCAACATAATGCAATCAGCAGTAATTAACAGCACTGAAGTGCACACAGGGTGAGCACGTGAACCAGCCGGCACCTGGCGGGTGCAGCTCCCTGGAAGCCCTGTGGCACTGCGCACCCGCAGCACAGCACCCAGAGACACCTTCAGACACCGGGAGTCTGAGCCAGTGGTTTCTCATCTCTGAGATCAGGCAGGTAAATGGTAATAGGAGCTTACATAATCTCCCCAAAATGCACTTAATTGAATATCTGTGCTGATGTAAACTGACATCAAAAACTCTCACATTTATAGATCAACTGAGCATCAAAACTGCGCTGATTTATGCAGATGCCTCACCTTAACTGTGCTTTCCCTCGTAGCTGGCATGTTGACTCACTACTGAGCAGCGGAACCGGAGTAAATTTGTTAAAATACTGCAGTGTTCATATTAGCCTGGGGGCGAGTCCACCTTCCTGGCCTCAGGTGAGAGAAGTGATGAATGGAGCAGGCAAATCCACTCTGCACCCGGGCAAACCCACCCAGGTGCTTTTGAGTCATTGCTTAACAGGATTTTGTTAGCTTGAAATTTTCTAAGGGTGTTTTCTATTTGTTCAGCTTTCTTTTTAAACGTTTATAACATCTCAGCTTGTCTGGAATTAGAACAGGATTAAGCACTGGTTACAAGATTAAAAMAGCAATGAAACTGTGAGCAACAACATCAAAGCAGAGCTGTTAGGGAGGGGATATTTTTATGCAGGTTATTTTAAAAGCAAACAAACACCAGCTATGTTTTCTTGCTGCTGGCATTAATTTAAGTTGGAGGGCTGATCAGTGTTATGGAGTTGTCTCTGCTGAAGATGCAACATCTCTGCTGCTAGCCCTGAATTTGACAGTTTGCTATCAGCCTGCTTTGCAGCTCCACATGCACATCCCCACTCGGCAGCACAGGCTTTTCAGTGATGCTCAGGAGGAGCTAACACTAGCTAGTTAATTTAACTAGCAGCATGAGCAAACTTGACTAGTATTGCTTAAAGTAGATTTAAAAGCGCTACATAGAGTACTGGAAGCAGTTACCATCAGCAAGGGCGGTGATGAGTATCTGAAGCAGGAACATGCTGAACTGGGAAGGCTGGAGCTGCAAGAGAGCATCCCTCTACAGCCCACGATTTCCAACGGTGTTTTCCTGCCTGAATCYATGCCTGGCTTGGCTCTTGCTGCTTAGAGATCTTGGATCAGGGAAGAGTGAAATGTGAATATACTGGCAACTGAGGTGTATGTTAAAAATATATATGCAGTCTAGTGAAATCAGAGAGGGCTCCTGTTGCAGGCAGCTTGAATTCAGGAGTTTGCAAATTAGTGAGTGAAGCCGAATGAGTTCCCGGTGTTATTTGTTAAATGTGTGACAATATTTTTAAGTCTTATGCATTGGCCCCAGAGAGAGTTGTACATCTATACACCTATACAAGCTGCGAAGACATGGTCCTTGCCCATGTGAAGTGCAAAACCTTACTGAACTTCAGCTAAAGGCCTTGTTTCTTTTTTTTTCTTGGCTCCATTAATAAGAAGTAGCTGACTTTTATTTTATTTTATTTTATTTTATTTTATTTTATTTTATTTTGCTACTGGCCAATGTGATTTCTGCAGTCGTCTGCCCTGACCCAGATATCAGGCAGCAGGATTTTCCCCCGCGGAGCCCAGTAGCCATCTGGGTAGTGCTGGAGCGTGACTTTCGGTTCAACGCTTCCTTCATCCAGGCGCTTGGAGCAATGGACACTGCCTSTTCTCCCTAACTAAGCTAATTCACTGATTAACTCACCCCCTCCAGGTTAAAACCTGGGATTTGCCGACTAGCTTTTTTAGCTGCAGTGCTGTATTTGGAAGGATGCTGCCACCTCCTGCGCACTAGCAAAATTGCATTAGGCAAATAACAAGCTTTCAGGTTACTTTTGCAGGAGTTGTCTGTCCTGTAAGGGTCTAAAATGCAGTTGCTGGGTCTACTGTGCTCTTTGGGCRGTGGTCAGATGCTGTCAGCTGGACAAGCAAGGCCAGTGGACTGTGGGGATCTCTGATTACGTGAACTGCAGCAAACAGGGACACTTTCAGAGCCACCAGTGCAGAGGGTGTGCACTGAAGTTGTGCGAGCTGTACCCAAAAGCACAGGGATGCCACAGTCTCCCCTGCCTTCCCKCTGCAAAACAAGACTTGGAAAGTCTTCCCTAGTATCTAAATGAGCTACAAACCTTATCTCTCCTTTGTGTTTTGCTTCTTGCAATAAGCTGAAYGTGACAGGGGATTATCTCTCTTCCTTTTTATATTCCTTTTTGTTTTACGGAAAACTACGGATGTCACTGGACTAGATTTTTTTTTCTGTCCTCACAGTTGAAATAGAAACTTCTCATTTCTGAATACTCTCTTTTCTTTCCCTCTGTATCTTCTTGGCACCAATGCCTATTTTTAGCAAAGATAAATAGTGATGAATAGAGATTTCACTGGCTGGGCTTCATCAGACTTAGTAAAACCCCACAGGCAAAGAGGAAACAACCTGGACTGCTTTGGGATGGATTTATTTCCTTAGGCAGAAGGATTTTGCAGCACCGGACCCAGTGACCCAGTGCTTTAGTGCCCCATGGCTGATCACCTCGGTGGATTTTGCACAGTTTCTGCTTCTTCTGCAGCTCTCCACTGTTCCGGTTATGCTGCATGCAGCAATCAGCTCGGCGTTGCTCTGGGTGCAACAGAGAGCATTCTTCACCCCCCACTCTCCAGTTTTGGAGCTGGAAGGACATGAGTCAGACAGCTGTGCTGCTGCCCAAGAGAGGGCATAAATGCATGCTCCTGCAGATATAGGAAGCTCTTGCAGGTGTGRGAAAACTGGTTTGGATAGGCCTTACCAGAGCTTCAGTTTATTATGGGATTCATAAGTTGAGTCTTAGTATATCCGGCCTCCCAAGTTGCCTAGAAATCCTTTTCCCATGGAGATTGAGCAAGTTTAGGAAGTGTCTACAGAAATGCCAGGACAGAGACAGGCAGCAAGGACCTCCTGCATTCCTCCAAAAGAGCAAGGGCAGGGGACGCTGCTGGTTTTGGGTTAGCACATCGTGTGCAACCAGTGCTGGCTCTGATTTTTCCTTTTTCCAAAGATGGAAGTGCAAGGTGAAATGGTGCCATTGCTCCGTGAACCCCCTGAGCAAGACCAAAGGTGTAAAATCCTTGGAAAGGGCTCAGCGCCCAGGCCAGGTAGCCCAAGCCTGTCCCACGGGCCCTGTGCAGCAGCAAGTGTCTCTCCTTCCACAGCCCTGCACCAGCTGAGATCTGCTGAAACCACCAAGGAGATTCCTGGGGCTGGATTTTAACTGCAAGCAATTGCCCAAAGAGAACGAGAGACTCCACTGAGAATYTGGTGCAAAATAAGCGTTTTGTCTTGCCTCTCTTTTCCCCAATGCTTTACATGCTGCCAGCACAACACACTTGTTTGCTAATTGAAACAGCCCTCTCTTCGAGGGTGGCAAGTAAGTGAGATCACTTCAGTTATTAAAAAAAATAGGAGGTCCTTGGATTATAAGAACTGTGTAATTAAATAGCTGGCTGGTCGCCCTTATTGCTAGCCTGGGATAATAATTATTTTTGTGCTGATTCAGAGGGAAGAGAGCCAAGCTGTGAATCAACCCGCCGCTTCTTGCAGCACCTGTCTTTTCCCTGCAGATCCTTGCCAAACCCCAGCCAGCTCTGTATTAACTTCGTTAATACAATCAGGYGCAATTACAGCATGAGCTGGTGGGGTTGCAGGGTCAGAAGAAAGCTGGAGTAGTTGTGCTTCCTTCCTCACTACAGACAGCAGGAAATGTTACCTGCTAGCTGGCAATACTTTGTTCTCAGAAAGACTGATCAAGAACTGCTGTTGTGCAGGATTGGAGAGTTCCTGGTGCCTTGCCCATTGCCCTGACTACAAACCTATAAACTGCACAATGTCATCTCCTTTACGGAAATCACTGAAATACCCAAAAAATTCTTGTCTCGTGCACGCTGCCCGGAAGCGGAGCCAGAAACGTCCTTGTGTGAGAGTGTGCATGTATATGACACAGACTTAATGAGGCAACGGCCTCTCGGCAGCACACAGGCTGCTCAGAAACTGCATCATTATTCATTTGCTTGACAAATGCAGAGCTGTTGCGAGAAAGACTGTGGAAAACTATCTGGAGGGCTGAGTAGTGGGAGGGAGATTTTGAATAAGAGTGCGTATAGCCAACTCAGCAGGGTCTGCTGGAGCTTAGATGGCCCTCGGGCATATCTTCGCCTTGAGCAGARAAACCCTCTTGAGAAACCAGATGAAGTTTTAAGGTCCCTCATCTCTTTGTATATGATGACTGAGCCTTCACTGGTTGCACAGACCACTTAAAATCAGTGTCACGTTCCCTTCAACATTCCTGATTGAAACAGTCCTGTTCTCTAAAACCGAGAAATGGGGGAATCAAGGCATGCCACCTGCCATCTGCATCGTCGTCATCTGTATCAGTGGAATTTGAGGGGACTATCCGTGCAAAGCAAGTAGTAGCTAGCAATCTTGCCGGCATTGCTGTATAACTGTTGCTTCTTCCAGTACATGACGATGCAAGATAAAAAGGTTTTCATGGTGTATGCAGAGCTCTCTAAAATGACAATTGAGTCCACTGCCCGAACAGGCAGGCAACAATGAGAAGTTACCGTTTCAAAGGTCTCTTTGAAAAAGTACATTTAAGAACATCTCCTTCTACTGCACAATGTGTATCAGTTAATTCTGGCTGCAATACTGTATCTTCTTCTAAAATACAAGGTCTGCAGAGAGGGAAGGGGCAGAAGTTAATCACTAGACACTGCAAGAAGAGGACAATTTCTGAACATACACTGAGAAGCTGTAACCAAGTCAAGGCTCATGTGGATTCCCAAACACAGCAGCTGAATTACGGTTCAGGGGTTAGACAAGGACATTGAGTAGTGTCTTGCTGCTGAGAGTTTACACTAAGATTTACATTGCTGTTGTGTTTCCCACACCATCAGCTCCACCTTTATAGCCAGTCTGTACTGCGACAAATAAATCTTGATTGTGCTAATAGTTTTTATGCTTGCTTRGTGTTTGAAGCTAAGCCCAGAAGAAGCTGACAAGTAGAGGTGACCCCTCTAATTAATAATCAGGCTCTGTAATTGGAGACAGGTGGGGGAGCTGAGGTTGGTGCTGGTACCTTACCAACTGTAGGAGTCAGCACAAGTGYTGGAGAGTTGTTGCATATTAACACTAGGGTGAAAGGTTAGGCTGAGAAACTGTAAGTAGGAGAAGATACCCCAGGAGTGTCCAGAACATGTCCCAGAGATGTTCCTTGGTGAGTAGGTGGTTGAGTGAAAATATCTTATTTGGAAATTGTTGGGGAAAAAAACTCTTGGATGACCAGCTCTCATGGTGCAATGGAAATACGAGTACACTGTTGCTGGTGCAGAGGTGTGAAGTGACTGTTGGGACACAGCCACCCTGGTAGGTTATCTTCAGCCACTCTGAAACCTCCCTGAAATGCAACAGATGCGAGTGGCCAGCTCACAGGCCTGGTGGATGTTGGAAGCAGCTCCTTCAGAAATATACTGCACAGAATGGGTAAATCCCTAGGGAAATCTGTCATTTCAGAACCACCGGTTACTCAACAATTTTGTCTTGTATTGTGGGGAATCATCTATCCCTGTGTTGCCTTTGGCCCTGTCTTCTCCTGCTGGGAGCTTTTCTCTGAGTATGTAGGAGCAAGGACTTGCTCAAAGGTGTTCCTATGAGATCCAGCTTTTACTCACTTCTCATCTTCCTCCAGACATGACCTCCCCAAAAGCCAGTAAGGACAGCCCAGAGGTGACATCTGAGGATCAGTGCCTGGAAGGACAAAATCTCTTCTGATACAGGAGGGACATATTGAGTATTTCTCATGAAATCATGTTGCTCTGCAGCCGTCTCATCCATTCAAGCAGCTCTGCACTCTTCCTCACWATGGGATATGGTCACAAGATGTCCTCATGCTGGGCTACAGCTGGACAGTGCTAGTTGCCATGCCTTCTCTGCTGCACGTTTGAACAGCTTGTCCCCTTGTCACTAGCTCTGTCAGGTGGGAGGTGATGCTATTTGGGAGTGTTTTACAGTAGGATGTTGCAGATGGATAGGTTATGGAGCTGCTCTAAGCTTGTCTATGGATGACTTTGTATTTCTCCTGCATCTCATAGTGACATTTGAGATACCACCTTTTTCATGGAACATCTGGAGACTGGTAGGACTTTATCTAGGGCAAAGTTTTTCACTCAAGTCAATAGTTCTCTGCTTTTCTCTTCAAAGCAAGTTATCTGACAGTCACACAGGGTGRGTTTAGTAGCTTTGGAGAATAATTTGTCAGGAGTATCATGGACTGAAGACAGTATATAGCTGTCAATCTACTCCGATTTTTTTTCCCTTGGTGGTTTTCTGTAATTCCCTTGCAGTCAAGGATCGTGGTTATTATGGGAGCAACATTGAGCCAGGTGGCAGTGGGGTGGGGTTAGCTCAGTGAGAAGATACCACAGGGCTAGAAAACTGCTATAAATGGAAAGTCAGGCAGTGCTTGATGTTTCTACAAACTATAGATATGCAGTATTTTTAGGGGACTGGGAAAAAATAGAAACTCAAAACACAGCAGAATTAAAAGGAGGGGTGACATTTTCTACGATTTTCTTAGGAAGAGCAAATACTACCTTTCTGTGGGTCCTTCTGATGTCAGAAATAAGCCAGTGTTTTGCACAGTGAACATGACTTGAAGCAGAGGCATGCTGTTATCAAGTGAAATTTTGGTCTTAGTTACACCAGTGTAAATCCAAAGTAATTCCACTGATCCCAGCATTGATTTAGGCTTGTGAAGCCAGGATCAGAAGTTGTTCTAATATCACAACAAGCTGCTTATCTGCAAGAAGAGCTGTATGGAAAAGCATTGATGTGCAGCTCTGCCTTTGCTGGCTCTCTGTATGCTCTTGGGGACTGCTGGAAACGGCATCTTCAGATGTCTGTCTGCTGGGAGCTGAAAGCAGAAATAGGGAGCAGGGATAGATAGATGTGTGTGTGTGTGTGTGTGTATATATATATATATTTTGTCTATGGGGTCAGGAAAAGGATCAGAAGGGAAATTGCCTGGAAGACAGTTGGCAGGACAGTCTGATGTCAGCATTTGTTAGAGCTGCTTCTAATTCACCATAAATAAAGAGCAGCTGAGAGGATGGCAGTGCTGTTTGCTCCTTTCTTTCCTCTCTGCTCCAAAGACATGGGGGTGCTGGCAACTCTCTTGTTTTTCAAACCATCTTGTTCCTCACTATGGAAAACCTCATGGAAAAAACAAGGTCACTGATTAAACTCCTAAARTGCTGTCTGCTCCAATGCAGAGGTCTATCCCTGCCAAGGTAGCTGAGCCCTGGTCGCCTCCAGCTGGGTGGTCACACTTGAAAAGGGAGCAAAATCCTGTGAGTTTTGTAGCCAGATGGCATTGGCTTCCCAGCACTCTAGCAAGCAGAACCACAACCATACTGCTCGTGCCAAGAGAAACCTTGGGATGGTGGCAGTTCTTGGCCACCACTTTTATCTGCTGATGTCTCTGGGCTTTGGCAGAGTGCAGCACCCCTATGTCGCTCTCGACTGATCTTTGTATTCCACTGGGCTTTCAGGAAAGATTTTGATCTCTTCACTTGAGGAGGAACACAAGGAACATGACTCTGGGCGATACCATCTCTTTGTTTTCTACATTAGTCCAGCAAAAAGTGTATGACAGATAAACCATTCTGGCATGTGTAAAATAGACATTTACCACAGGCTGTATTTCAGTCCTCTGCTATTTCTTGGCCCATCAGCTTATGTCTGGAAGCCGTAGCAACTCAGGGGCTTCTCTGCTCTGTTGGGAAGATGGCTTCAGGCTCACAGCATTTGAAAGCCCAGGCATAAAGGCGCCAGGTTACACTTGGCTCCTGGAGCCCAGAAGAAAGGATGGCTGGGCAGTTTGTTGTTAAGGGGGCTGGGAAACACTTACATTTGTATCACTCAAGCTGCTGTTTAGGTGGTGGGGTACTGCAGGGGTATCTGGGGTAGAGAAGACTCCYCACTCTGCACTGTGGTTGAGCTCTTCAGCAAGCCACCTGAAAACTAGTAATTAGCCAGCTGAAGTTTAGCCAAAGCCCCAGGTTAATCTCCTTGCATGCGAATAACCCAAAGTGTTTCAGGCCAGGGCTGTTTGACTTAGTATTGCAGTACATCACTAGACTAGACTGGAGCTTTGCGACACCATYTTTTTTTCAGCACTTGTGTTTTTCCCTCTGAGGTTGCTTGCTTATGAGTAAGCAGGCAAGCCTCTGCTTAGGAGATCAGATCAATGCTGGATAGGAAAGCTGTTAGAACAAGCCCAGCTCTTCTCGAATGATACGCTGCTGAGAGAAAGGCTGCTCAAGTGGCCAGGGCACAGGGCTGGGACTGGGGAAGCCTGAAGCCCCATTTCCCACTCTTATGTGACCTGGAGTCACCCCAAARGGTGATTCAGCTGCCGCAGGGATCTAGGACCAGAGTAAGTGCACAGGCAGCCCTGTGTTGCCACAGCTTGATTTCCGTGACACCAGAATTACCTCTGTAGGTATGATCATGCACCCCTTGTCTTCTTCTGTTGTTCTCCAGACAGTTACCTTTTGGCTGTCAGTTTAGCTTTTTTGCTGTTCAGATGCCAGAATCCTAGCAGCCCTCTGGGCTGTGGCTCTCTAATGAAACCCTGATCTCAGCTGAAACATCACATCTCTAATATAAATCACCATTTCATGTTTTTATTACTCTTCAAGYGAGCTTCTTGCTTTTCGCCTTCTTTATCTTGCTCGATGGTGGCTGGTCCTTTYCAAAGCTCTGATTTGTGCCTATACAGAAATAAGTGCTGATACAGACAGTTAAGCACTGAATTTAACAGTGCGGATTTCCCAGCAGAGCTATCAATTAGCAGGAGCTGTTTGCAAGGCAGCCGCTGTGCAGATCCAAACACRGGCACATCCACTCTGTGCGGGTGAGTTGTGCTCACGTTTGCGCTGAACCCACAGCAGGCCACGGCCCTCTGCCAACGTGGTTGCCAAGGGATTGAGGCAGAGGGTGAGTTTTGTCCAGGTTTTCAATGTGTTATGATTTCCTCTTTTCAGTCACTGGAGGATATTCCATATCCTGGAAAGGATATGAAAAAATGAGCTTTCCAGTGATGAGTGCGTATGATATGGACCTTTGTATGAAAAGGTCTCTTCTGACCAGACATTGATAGTGTTCAGGAATTGAATTGTTTATATTATTGCAGTGCTTTTCACCTATAGTAGGTGCTGCTGGGAGCTATAAGGTGTGGATCTGTATTTGTTGTCTCCAATGTCTCCAGGATATATCTGCCAAAGCTACTGATTTTCCTACATGAGTGGTACCAGTCAGCACAGGGCATGGTAGAGAAGACTGGAAAAGTCCTTCTGCTCTCTCCACTTGGGTGCTCTCAGATGACAGCAACTGTTTGCTGTTAGTTATGCTAAATGGCYGAATATTGGGTCCAGTGATTCACAGGCAAGTCCATGATGTCAAGGCAGGTCCATGGTGAGGTTTGGAAGTCAGCCCAGGTCCAGGGTCCCTGAGCTCCAGGGCAAAATACCTAATCTTAAGGAACTCCTAAACTGTGAGAAAAGGACATTGCAAGATCTACTAGCTGGATGGTGAAATCAGTGAAGTTCAAGCAGGAACTATAATACAAATATTAATAAAAAGGATACTCAGTTGCTGGACTGGCTACCAAGGGAAGGGCAAAATCTCCATTAGCCTGGCTTTGCTGGGGGAATTTCCCAGATTTGGCTACACGGAGGTCTGCAGGAATCTAAGTGCTTATCACAACACTGCGTTTTAATAGACTAAACTTCTCCGTCGTGCTCAAGGACAGTAATTTGATTTCTCATCCACAAGCCGCTGCTGCCAAAAAAAAGCAAGAATAGTTGCTGTAGTTTACCTTCGTGTTTGCAACTGCTGGTCCATTGGTTGCAATGACCCCCATAAATAAAACAGTTAATTAACACCCTTTTTCTCACATCAGTGATTGAATATGACCTTGAACGACCTCTCGTTTAATCGTCTCAACCAGCTATTTTTGACAGCGAATAATTTAGCATCCTTATGACCTCGGCCTTGTCTCTCTCCTGCCAACTGGCTCTGCAGTTTAAATGAACAGCAATAAATAAATACATATCTGCAGAGGGACGTATATGACTCCCATTACTGGAGCATCTGAAGGCCTGCTTAAATAAATCAAGTGAGTAGGAGATGATGCTGCAATCATGTGGAGAGGAAAACGGAGAATACATTACTGATATTCCAGAGGCTGCAACTGGGGCAAAGAACATTAAAGATTCAGAAAAACGTCATTTAATTAAAGTGATGATGCGCCACCAGGACAAACAGTCCAAAGGATCTGCAGCAAGTTCAGGTCTCAGTGTCTTCAGAGAGGAGGAGAAGACAGCAAGAACCTGCAAGGCTCAAGAGCGTTGGGCTCATCACTGAGATGGGGCAATGGGAAGTTGTTCCCTCTCCACCCACGAGAATGTGGGAAGCAGCCACACGCTTGCAAGCRTTTCCTCTCTTTCCTCCTTGAAATTATGTGGGATAATGAAATTCCTTTTTATTTGTTGAAGCACTTCCTGGGTGCAATTTGCCTCTTCCATCTTGACCGTTACCTTCCCTTATTTCTACTTCATTTCTGAGGTATGGTTTTAAAGCATCCGTATTTTCTCCTTCCCCTTTGCACAGCCTTGCTCACAGTTCCCCTCGCTGCAGCCTCGTTTGCATGTGACTGAGGAGCATCGAAACATCGTTATAAATCCTATTTGCAGAATTCTTCCCTTGCTGAGGCTGAAATCGAAAACGGGATGCCGTTAATCACGGATATTTGGGCCGGCAACAAGAGTGGGGGCTTGGGCTCCACGTTGCCGCAGGGGGGAAGGGACATGCCACATCAGGCAGGGACCCGCTGGCTGCATTAATTCAACAGAGGAGCTTCTCCCTAAAGCTTTCTAGACCATTAACAACATAAAAGCAGGGCTCCTGCTGCTGACTCGTCTCCGGGGAGAGCTCCTTTTTTCTTCTTTTTCTTCTTTTCATCTACCTCCTTGTCTGTTGCTGCTTCTTCATTCCTGTCTTTCACCAGCCTTGTAGCTTGAATTCTTGCAGGGGCCAGGATGAGGCCAACCACATGCCAAAAATGCCTGTTGCCGATGGAGGAAGCCCTCAGTGGCTAATGCACAGGAGGGGTCTGCACAGTGGGGAGGAAGGATTGATGATGATACTAATTAATATCGATGGAGTTACTCCTAATTTAAGCACATTGCAAACCAGAATGGGCCAGTGGCTCTCCCTGCCCTCTTAGGGAGAAACAGCAGCATCCTGCCCTGCCTGGTAGCTGTTTTTAGATCCATTACAAGATTTGAGACTTGGGGTTGGAGCCCCATCCTGCAAGCAGGGGTCCTCCTCTGCCTTACAAACCCTCTGGAGACAGAGATAACGTCTTTTCTACTGGTGGAGTTTTCCCTGCCAGTGGGTATGATGGTTCAGTGGACACATGGCCRGAGTCTGGACCCAGATGAGAAATCATCATGGATTTTAGGATTTTTTCTTTTTTCCCTGAGAGATTTTTGTTGTAGCATTTGGTGAAGAGAAGAAGTGGAGGGAAAAGAGGTGCATAAAATTGGATCGTGTCACTGACCCAGTTYTGAGCCCAGTCAGATCCCTGCAGCCCAGAGGCCTGCAGGGCAGAGGCAATAGCAATGAAGAGGAGGGAAATACTTGAAAATGGCTTTTTTTCTGCCAGAGAAAATGTTTGTGGAGCTGCAGACTTGGGTAGTGGTAAAGGAACRGATGAGCTGGAGGGGGTAAGGAAAGGGACAGGCAGAAATACTAACCCCAGACATGAGCTGGAGCTCAAAGAACTAGTCCTGGAAAAAGAAAATGCTCCAAGGACCCAACTCCAGGAGCTTTCCTATGCTTTGAGCCAATACATCAACTAAAATAATCACAATACAAACATTGCATGAATCAAATGAGTAATAAAATTATCATAAGCTGAAATCTAATACAGAAAGTCCAGGAGGGTTTAGATGGTAAGAAACATAAGGAAGTGGCTGCAGACAAACTGCACAAGCCTGTGTGCAGCAGCAGGTGGAAACCTCGGTGGGAACAAGAGCTTGTGCCAGGCCTCAGCTGCTCCAGGCACAGCCCTCCTTTCTTATCACCAAAATTTTGTTGCAAATGCAGCAATAAATGTCCATTCCCGTCTCCTCAAGCACTCTATTTCCTAGTTGGGTTTTATTTTTAGAGCAGGCTCTTTTGTACAGCACCTAGCCTAATAAGGGTATGGTGGAGCTGCTGCTAACCCGTAAGTGTTGAGTTTGGTTGGGCTAGACTGAGGTAGTATCTGCCAAAAAGCTGGTCCTCTCCCCTTGGCRCTGGTCTGACCCTGCAGGGAGCTGCTTCAGATCACTACACCAGGAGAAAATTGCTCACTTTTCCCTTTTTTAGGCTACTTTTCTGCTGTTTTAACTCTGCAGTATGGCTCACAGGAGGGACAAATGACTGCTGACACCAACCGATAGAGCAGCATCAGATTGGAGCCACCTGTGACAGCAGGTTTATAAAACTGCTCCAGCCCCTTCCCATGGTGGGGGATATACTTTAGGATGGGTCATGTCCCCATTTGGGTTGGCTTCGCCCCTCTTGGGGGTATGTTTACGAGCTGAGAGTGCATGTTTTGCTGTGGGGCACAGCCAGTCTGGCCACCTCCGCCCTGTCGCCAGCTCCGTGACGCCTGTTGCATGTCCACTCCCAGAAACATGAAGGAGAGACAAGTACTCGCCTGGCCTTGAACCTCTTCCCCAGTGCCTCAGTTTCCCTCTTGCAAAACAGAGCAGGGGARCCACCTTTGTCCGTTGGGCTGGAAAATGCAGCTCCTCTATCCACGCCGGTCCTGCCTCACATCACCCCTGATGGAGGGATGAACCCTTTGCACCCAAACCCTGCATCCTCCCCACCCCCCTTCTACTGTCCCCTGCTCCCTCTGTGCGTGATGCCCTAGTGTGCCCGGGTGCAGTGCAGGAGCCTGAGTGGCCCTGGTGTGGAGCTCCCAGCTGGTGCCCATGCACAGTGTCACAGTTGGCTCAGTCCCAGTGCTGATCCTGGTGCCAGTTTCCAGGTAGAGCAGATCCCAGTTCCCAGCTGGTCCTAGTCCCAGTTCCTGGTGCCAGAGTGCTGCCAGTCCCAGTGATGGTCCAAGTGCCAGTGCATGGGAGGTCCCAGTGCTGGTCCTAGCTCCTGGTGCGCAGATGCTGGTGCTAGTACCAGTGCCTGGGCAGTCCCAGTTCATAGTTCCACTGGTGTCGGTCCCACGTCCTATGCAGTCCTAGATGCTGATACCTGGGTGGCACTGGTCCCAGTTCCCTGTCCCAGGGCCAGCTCCTGCTCCCAGACCAGAGACAGGTGATGCTGGTCCCCATGTCTGGTCCCAGATCAGTAATAGGCAGTGCCAGTCCCAGTGCTGGTGCCAGTTCCTGGTGCTGGACCAGTGCCARGTGGTGCCGGACCAGTGCCAGTTCCTGGTGCCGAACCAGTGCCAGGCGGTGCCGGTTCTGGTGTCGGGCGCCGGCGCTGGCTGTTGGTGCCGACCCCGGTCGGTGGTGGCGGTGTTGGTCCCGGTCCCGGTCCCGGCGCCGGAGCCGCGGCCCCAGCGCAGGCGCGGCGGCGGCGGCGGCCGC
>NW_028185761.1:459979-515130 GCF_003343005.1 Rhea americana | reverse complement strand
GGCACCGGCACCAGCACCGGCACCGGCACCGGCGGGCAGGTAAGACGAGCCCGGCCCGGCTGCGCCCCCCGCCGAGGCCGGGGCACCGCGGGCAGCTCTGCGCCCGGCCCGGGGCAGAGCCTCCCCCGCGGGGGCGGCTCGGGGCACCTGTGGCTCTGGGGCGGCCGCGCTACAGGATGCGCTTAGGGCTGGGAGGGATTTTTTTTTTTTTAGTTAAAAAAAGAAAAGAAAAAAGCCAAATGCAGGCACCTGCCTCCTCCTCCTGCGCCGCTTTGCCGTGGAGCGTGTCGCTGCCCTTGGCTGCTTAACTAGCGCTAGCCTGAGGTCTAGTTTTTGGAGATGCTGCAACTCCCGGGGTGACTGGCGACACATGCCGATGCTCTGGGCATCCTGAAGTTAGGCCCCGACCRGTTAAGCGATTGCTTTGAGTCCAGGCTGTTACCGCTTGTGGAGCCAAGCTAGACAGAAACTTTGAGCAGCGAGGCCTCACGAGACTGGTGTTGGCTGGAGCGCAAGATTTCTGCATCRGGAAAAATTCTGAGGTTTTGGTATTGTTCTTTGTTCCATGTTTCTGAGACAAACCCAAGATCTTTCAGAGAGTCCTATGGAAAGTCAAAGAGAGAGGGAGATCCTGCCACCCAGATAGTCCAGGCAGTTGCTGGGACGCAATAAAACCCCACCAATGTCTCTTTGGGTTTTCGAAAAGCAATATAAATCTGGATTTCCCGTACCGCAGCAGAGGGAGGCACYATCTCTTTTTCCCTTTTTTTCCTGCCCTGAGCCAGCCTTGCAAGCTGGCGTTTCCTCCTGGAGAGCATCCCATCAGAGGTGCCCAGGGAGCTCTGGCTAAAGGATTCCTCTTCTCTCACCTCCCCTGGCTCCGGCAGCTGTTAGGTGAGCTCGGGCTGTTCACTGGCTCCTGCAGATCCACCCGAGTGCAGTGCTTGGATTTATTACCTGTAACATCACCGCCCGGATGCCGGGGTGGCTCAGAGCTTGGCAGGGGGAAGCAAGCATACATGGCAAATGGAGATAAAAGCAGGGCAGCGAGGGGGGCAGGAGGGTGGAGGGGG
This sequence comes from Rhea americana, assembly GCF_003343005.1. Lineage (NCBI taxonomy): Eukaryota > Metazoa > Chordata > Aves > Rheiformes > Rheidae > Rhea > Rhea americana. Next base: position 514,057 of record NW_028185761.1, on the reverse strand, counting down.
ATCCGGTTAAATTCGCCAGCTGCTTTTCTTGCTGCATCTGTGTGACTGCGATGCACGGTGCTGCAGCCTTTCCCACGCCTGCCTTTCCTCCCTGGCTTAGGGGCTCGACTCCAGCAGGGCCGGGGGACGGTTTTCCCCACTTGGGCTCAGCCTGGCGCACCCGAGCGCTGAGCTGGCGTTATATGGGAACGTGGGCAGGGCAGAGTCGCCGCAGCTCCCCTCTCCCACCCTGCGCTCTTTACACTGGTGCGCGTGGCCCAGGGCTGATGTGGGGAGCGGGCACCCCACGGGCACCATCCATGCATTGGCAGGAGCACTCTGGGGAGGGAAAAGCTCACAGATGCTGGTGGAGAGCAGGTGTCACCTGTTGGGAACTGCACCAGGGCCAGCGAGAACTGAGGAGGGTGAAAAGCAGCAGAGCTGGGCACAGTTGGAGAAGCCTGATCCCAGGAGCTGCAATGCACTCTCCTATTTCCCCCCTCCCCAGGGACTTGCTACTACTCATTAAATGTAATTCCTGTACTCAGAGGGCCTGGAGCTCCAGCAACCAGGCCATAATGCCCAAGAAGGACTCTTGGATGCTCTTAGTAGGAGCGACCCTCCACCACCTGCAAGCAGGACATGAGCTCTAAATTCATCCTGCAGCACATGTGTACAAATAATACGTGCTGGTGGCTCTGCACAGATAGGAGCTGGCTTGCTTAGCATGGTCAGAATTGACAGTTTGCCAGAATTGTTTGGGAAAAACTTTCCCGTTGGCAGCAGAATGGAGGAACAAAGTATGAGTGAAAGGAAAATCAGGTCTTCAGGAAGGCAGCAGCAGGGCTTGCTGGAGCAAGCCCTTCTCAGCTGCGTGGTGTGGCAGGCGCCAGTGGTAAGTTATTTGAGGAAGAGGAAGTTAAGCAGCAGCTCTGCAGCTCGGTGACTGCCGGAGAGCGTGCTGCAGCCTTCTGACCCCTCTGGGCTCACCTGTGTTCCCAACTGGTGGTTTCTCTTCGCGAACATCTGCTCTACTGACTGCAGAGCACTTTTCATGGCAGCCCAGTCCTCACAGTAGTGAGCCCCAAGTCCAACCCTTCCCATGCCACGTTACCCCTTGAGGGCTGCGGCTTTCCTGTATGTCTTTGTAGCGCTTATGTGGACCCGTTAGAATAGAAATCAAGCTGCTTGGTCATGTGTGTGTCCTAAGGACACTCCGGACACTCAGAAATAATAATCTTGGTTGTAAAAGTAGGGACACACAAAAAGGCAAAGTGGCACAACCAAGGTGATCAGAAAGTTTATGGCAGAGCTGAGACTTGAACTCTGCTCTGTGCTGGCAGACCCGTGTCCTTGCTCGTTCTTGCAAGAAATGGTTCTGATGGGGGCCTCATTATGGCCAGCAAAATCCATGCTCAGTGCCTTGAAGGCTCTGCTGGCCTCTTCCCACCTTTCTGCAAACCCCTGGCTCTACCAGGCAGCTTGTTCCTGAGACAGCTCCTTCCCACCTCAAAATGAAACCAAAAATGGAGCTCTTCTGTGTCTGATAAAGCAGGCTGCTGTCTCACCCAAGGGAGCTCTTTCAGCCAGCAATGAATATTGCTGATCTTTCCCAGCTGGGTCTCCAAAAAGGTAGAAATAYGTGGGCAGCAGCTGAAGGGAGGCTACAGCTTAAAGTCTGTAAGGGAGAATCTGAGCTTGTTCTTGTTTTTCATGCCAAGAATCTCCTATGAGACCAAGCTGAGAGGGAAAAATGTCCAGGTAGAGGGAACCAGAGGATGAGAGGTACAAGGTGGTGTCCCCCAGTAGAAATGTCAGGTCATATGGGGGAGCAGCAGGGCTAGACTTTACACTCTATTTTGCGAGCAAATCCCTTTGAGTTGGCAGAGGTTGGGGTTCRGGGCTGGCTTGGTTGCAAGGACACCTCCGGGGGAACTGCAGAAAGGCAAGGGGAAAGGAGGCTAAGGGAGYGAAACGCTGTGGGATGAGGCTACGGAGGAGTTAACACAGCTGTATGGGGGCCCTGGCACATGCCGCTTGGATCTCATCGCTGGTGCTCAAGACGGATTAACTCAGTCTGGAACAGGTGCGGAGAAAAAGGGCTCGGAGGAGGCTCGGAGGGATGGAGAGCCTATTACACAGGAGGCTGTAAAAGCCCAGCGAAACAAAGGCAGAGAGGGGATATGATTGCTGCCTATAAATACATCGGAGGGGTGAAGAGCAGGGAGGCAGAAGAGCTATTTAAACTGGAGGACAGCGTTGGTGCAGGGACAAAGGGGTGTGAATGAATCCTGGGCCAGTTTAGCCTGGAAGACTTATCTAGAGGCTCTGTAACTGCATCCCGCAGGAGAAGGGTAGGAGAGCGTGAATTTGGGGCCATCACCTCGCTTCTAAGGGGAAGCTTGATTGTGATAGGAAGGAGGATGTGGGACTTGTTGAGGCAGGAGGCTGCGACACTCTGGTCCAGATACCCTGTCCTGGTATCCCCTTTGGGAAGGGCTCTGTGAGCAGGGCTGGTGTCTCATCTGCCTGATGCAGCACTCGACTCAGCATGAAGCAGATGAAATCCAGCTATCTCACCTAGATAAATGCTGCTGTCGATTATGCCTCAAAAAAAAAAAAAAAAAAAAAATCCAACCCTCCCTTCCCTGCTTGCTGCATAGATTAATTATAAAGCATCAATGCTTTAAGAAGGCTTTGGATCTGATCCGAAAAGCAGACTTAGATTGCATTTGTACGTGGGTATGGTGATGATAAGAATGGGTGCATCCTCTTAATCCACACTTGTGTATTCGTTTACCAGACACCTTTGGCCAGCCCAGAGCTGCCAAGACCTTCTTTTTACACTTAGTCCAAGCGGAGCAGCAGTAGGTTGATATGAGGGGAATATGAAGGAAGCGACTGTGTCTTGGAGGCTGGGATCAGGCACATCTCCTTCCTCCTCCTTACTAGTCTTTAGGAACGCCAACTCCTTTCTCTCCGAATGTCTGGCAATGAAACCTACCTGCAGGAGGATTTTGTCCCATAGGAAGGTGTCTGGTCATCCTTTGYTCATGCTGAGATCTCATGGGACATGCTTAGATACTATTTGTTCACTGAGATCATAGAATCATAGAACCGGKAAGGTTGGAAGGGACCTCTGGAGATCATCTTGTCCAACCTSCCTGTTCAAGCAGGGTCAACTAGAGCGTGTTAGACAGGGYTRCATCCAGGCAGGCTTTGAATATCTCCAGAGAAGGAGACTCTGAGATCTTATTGCCCGAGCCTTCACCTACTCTTACAAGCTGCTCGTGGCACACACAGGCTCAGCGAAGGGCTTGTGTGGCCCTGGTTTGTGCTGCAGCTTTGATGGTGCTCCATACAGCTCCTTTCCCAGCCTATGTCCCCRTGAACTGTCATGCATGAGGAGTGAACTGCTGTGATTACTCCGTCTCTATTCACTTCCAGCTGATTAGCTAGGGATAAAGAGCCAGGCTTGCTCTTAGGCACCACAGAGAACAGACACAGACCCGCTGCCTTCATTGGGGCAGCTTTGATTTGCACTGGTTGAGTGTCTGGACGCGTGTTCAGCCACAGTGTTAACTCTTTCCCTGCTCAGTTTGCACCACAGGGCTGTACCTGCATGGAGCCTTTTTGGTGCTGGCATGCTTGTACTAAACTGACTTGTTGTATAGGGAAGACACCAGTTGTGCCTCAGCGTAGGGATAACTCCTTGAGGTCACGGCAGAAATAGGAAYGGTTGCCATTGAGTATCTCACCCTCTCAAGGATGAAATCCTTTCTCCTCCACACTCTCGGTCAGGGAGAGCTTTGGTAGCCTTTTCCTTTCTGTAGGATAAATTATTTTCAGCTGCTATTGCGGATCGTTGTGCTCCRAGGCTGTGCTGAGGATCCTACTGCCTGGTGCTGGAGATGTGACAGATGATCCCCCTGCAGTGCCGTGTGGTGTGCTCTCAGGATATGCAACATGTAGGTCAGAGAACCGACTCTTCTGGGTCTGCTCTAGTGCTTCARAGGGGGCTGGACCAGGCTTTTTACCTCCAGCCTACTCAAACATCCCATGGGCAGCTTTCAAGCACTCTAGGGAGCATGTCCCAATTCAGTAATGCTTTGACTTGTTTTACCTTAAAGTATTCTCCAAAACTAGGATGCGTTCCCTGTCCTTGTGCGGAGATGGCCGGCTCTTGTCCATCTATCGTTCCATCTCCAGCAGCRTTTTTGCTCTGTTGTAACCTGTGATTTCAGCCCATTGTGAACCTTTCACACCGTTTCTTCACTGTGTCTGGCAGCATACTGATACTGTCCAGCATATGGCCCTGGGGGAAACCTTCCCTTTGAGTTGGCAGTGTCCCTGCGYACTTGTGACAACCCATTAAGCAGAGGAGCCAGGAGTGCACAGTTAAGGCTCTCGGTTTGCATCGATACTGYGGGGGTTGGTGAACACTACAGGGTTTTTCCTTGTGTGAGTCTTAACTTTTTATAAGCCCAGGAAATATAAAGATCGCCTGTGAGGCAATACAAGTAGATTAAGAGAGATAAGGGACTGTAAAGCATCCCAGCAAACTCAACTCTGCTCTGAACTGGGAGGCTGTGAAGTCTCCTGAGTGGCTCTGAAGTGACGCTTGGGAGATACCTCCTGGCCGCTGCTGTGTAGGGCCTTCCTCAGATTATTGSGCACATCATCTTCCTTGTTGGAGCTCAACCTTATATGAGGGAGGTTGCAGCTGTGTTTTATTGCTCTGAGGTTTATCCTGAGGGCTGGCAATAATTAATCAAATATGACTGTGGCAGCCTAGTGTAAGGCTTCCTTTTTACCATCCAGAAAAGGGACATATGCCATCACGTTGCACAGAATTAAGATACAATGGAAGGCACCTTTCTCTAACCATAGGATGAAAAGGGCAAGCACATAGCTTTCCTCCACTGTGTTTTTGTTGTTGTTACTGCCTTTTTATTTTTTACCTCCAGAGAATTCACATGGCAAATCCTTCAGATGAGAAAACATATCTGCTCTGTCAGTGAATACAAGGCCTTTGTCCTGGCTTACCTTACGTTTCCATTTGTTTGAGGTTCTCCAGCTTGTTGATGTGGGATGCAGATGGCTCTGATCAGCCTGGGTGACTCCAACCTTTCCCAGGCCAATTTTTGAGCTCTTCTGCCATTTCCCCCAGCCCTTTCACAGAGAAGAAGGAAGTATGCTTGTTTGTTGCTGAGGGTTTTTTCCTTTTTATTTTTTTCTGGCAAACCACACCCTGGTAAGTGAGAGCTTCCTATAAAACACTTACATGCCTGCTGCTCCAAGAGCAGGGTTGCCTTGCAGAGCTGGTCCTACCAGTTATCCGAGGATATATAAGTATTAAGCATTGCTTCGGGGTAGCGACAGAGCAGCTTGGGAATGATTAAAGGAGGCAATTTCTCTGCCAAGTGAAGGGAAGTCTTGCATGGAGAAAAGATGCAGCAGCAAACTCATTTTGCAGGAAGCCAGGTGACCTGCCGTTGCACGGGTCTTGGGTTAGCGCTGTGTTTGTCGGCTGCTCGCACGACCTTTGGCAGCACGGCASGTCTTTGCACAGAAGTGAGGAGGGCAGTGTTTTATTGCGAGTGCCTAAGATGTGGCTGTCAGCAGGACCAGTGCCTGTGGCAGAGGCTGCGACAGCAGACAGCAGACTCCTGTCTCGYGCGGGGAAGTGAAACTCTTCCCTGTGTCACAGGGTATGTCTCGAGGGATCCTTGTGACTCGCTGCTGTAAGGGCTGCTGCAAGCTTGGAGGTTATCTAAAGAGATAYAAAGCAAGGACTTCCAACAGAATAAAGAGTCTTATAGTACCTTTTAGAGGGAGCTGGGGGAGGTTTGTTCATTGAGAAGTTCTTGGTTTTGTGCTGCCCAGAGTGAATACCAGCCCGTTTTCAGTGGTGGACATTCAGGGTAGCCAAGCACAGAGGCACTTTGCCCCCAGACCCTCCTTTTATGGCCCTGTCCGTGTCTGTGTTATCCCTGAGTTTTCARTGTTGGAGGGAATGTGATTTTCCTGAAGCGCCTCAGAGAAGTCCTGGAAGACTGTCCAGCAGCATGTGCAAGGCTTTTACCTACYGGCTCTTTGAAGAGAAGGCAGAGACTTATTCCCATCACGGAGCTGCTGTGCTCCAGTTCCGCCCTACACATAGCCCGTGCTCTCCCTGGTTGCAGTTAACCACATGAGAGGAACATGCCCTGAGCCATCTCCTGCAGGTGGRCTGGTGCCCCACAGTACCTGTCACACATGCTCGAGCCTGCTCAGGCTTTGAGCAGAGTTTTCAGACACACAGTGACATAATTATTCACTGCAGTGAAAGCAGAGGTGGCAGATCCTGTTGCCTGGCACAGTGGCAAGAGCAAGTGCTGGCTGTGCTGGGCTGCTGTGGAGCAGCAGAGGTCTTCAAAATAAGAGAAACTCTTCTTTGGAAGAAGTCCTTTGACCTGGGCAGATGGCTGCTTCTTTTATCCTGTCTGTGTAGGGTTTCTCCTAATGATGCTTCTATAATCCCCACTTCTGAAGGATGCTCATTAGAATCAGCCCCAGGGGGATAAGTGGCAGAGGATGGTGAATACCTTCAGAGKAGAAGGGATTTTAGAGGGGTTTCACCTCCAAATGTCAGTTTGGAGATGCAACACAAGGAGCAGGGCTCCTTGGGAACTGGTCTCTTTAAAATAATTTTTTGCTTCTTAGTTTCTTGATCTGCCAGCAAGAGGGAAAGAGTTGTCTGTCAGAGTGCAGAGCTCTGGAGCAGCAAGGAGAGGTTAGCAAAGAGCAAAGTCTTCCTGTGGGTCAGCACCAAGGTGCCAGGAAGAAGTGTCTTTCAGCCAGGCACGTCACCAGAYCTGTCACAAATGTGTTTTCCCTTCCTCAGGCAGCACAGGAGCTTTCTGGGAGCTTAGATGTGCATTTGAAACTAGTAGCTCAGTAGGCTGAGCTCTGCTCTGATTTCTTATAAATCTCACAAATTTTGAGTGGTCCAATCTACCTGAAAGAGGCTCCTCTTTCAGGTCTAAGCAAAGGTCTGAGTGAAGCAAAATTTGGGGTCCAGAGCACAAAGTCAGAGGCAGTGTGGTGACCTCTTCATCTGAAATTGTGGTGCTGTTCTGAGCCTCTGCTTAATTTGAACTGAAGCATGTAAAAGGCCACAGTACTGGCATGACCAGGAGAGGTTAGCTGGTCTTTCAAGAGGGCACCAGAAGGACTTGGTTGTGTCTCCTTGCCTTCAAGAGGACACAGTTGCTGGCTCTGCCTACATCAAGGTTAAAGATGAGGGAGAGAGAAAAGTCTTATGGGCCAGGGATGATGCTGGTGTTGTAAGAGACCTTGATTTAGGCTAAAGCTTGACAGAGGGATGTTTTGGATCAGCCCTTCCAAAGGGAGGTGGAAGGGACCAACAGCAGAGCTAATTAAGAGGTATAATTTTGTAGGAGCCAATCGCCTTGATTCAGTCTCCTACAGACTAACCCGCAGCCCCATTATCTTTTCCACTTCTCAGATGTGTGGCTCTGCATCTCTTGATGTTCAATTACTTTAATTATCCCAGAGGCTGCAGAAGCAAATGAAGGCGTAACATTTGCATGGGGATGTGCAGCATTTTATCTGTGCTAATGATRAATTTTCTGAATGAATTATCCAGTTACCCAAACCTCTTAACTAAGCACCTCTGTGATCCATAATACTCAGGCAAAATGCCGTCTAGGATAACTGAGGCAATGCTATGTTACCCTTCTGTCCTTCCCTTTATCARCATAACAGAGGCACAGGTCTGTGTTTAGACCACAGTGTTTTTGCCCGTCTGGCAAGAAAACAATGTGAGTGCCTATTGTTTTTGTGTAAGGCTTCCACTGGAGTCAGCGTGACTGGATTTAAAAGAAGTTGGTCCAGACATTCAATTAGAAGTCCTGAATAAATAATAGAAATAGGCRTTCAGTCCACTCCTGCAAAGATAACATCCTTTTGTTACCAGAGGTGAGCAAAATAGATGCTGAAACAGGTGTCGAAGCCCTGGGTGTTACSTGTAAGCTCGAGGTGTGGCAAGCCTGTGCTCAAAGCGATGCCTGTGCCAGGGTGACCTCTGTTTGCACTCTCTCAAAACAAGGCTGACCAAGTGACTTTAGATGGAGATGGCTTAATTCTGCGTGTTCGATAGTCTCTGCTCTTCCTAGGCTGTATTTCTCTGATGCCTGAAAACTTGCTGTTTGAGCAGTGTCATGTTTTAACATAAGCCTTCATAAGCAAGACCGGGTCCATGTCCCTGTACTATTCCATCGCATGACAGAGCGGTACCCTAGGTTCAGGCCACGGTATGTAAACCTGGGAGCCCCAAAGAGCTTCCTGCCATGAGCAGGGCTTTATTAGGAAGCCACAGAACTCATAAGCTAACTCAGATGTGACCTTTTACTGCCTTGCTATCCGTGGCACTCTGTGCTGCTCCTTGTAATGATTAACCGGTTAGGCATGAGTCACAGTGAGGGTGCTGGGGCATGGAAGGCTAGAAAAGCCATGGATATATCAAAGGGCTGGGAGGGGGCTGGGCATTGGCAAAGTTCACATATCAGTGCTTGTCTGGCAACCTCCTCTGATCTCCAGGCATGTTTAACCTTGCCCTGGCCTGGATGCAACCCTAATGTAATGAGTGTCTGCCACGATAAGGCTGGCTCTATGTTTGAGAGTGTGTGTGTGTGTGTGTGTGTGTGTGTGTGTGTGTGTGTATAGACTAAGGGGTACCCTACACTGAGCTTCTCTGTTCTCCCTGAACTGTGGGTGGGATGGGCTGAGCTAGACCCACAGTGGTGAATACCTTCTGCTCCTCCATGCTTCCCTTGGCCGAGGCTGGCAGCCTCGAGTCACATTAGCCTCCCCCTTCCTGCAGCTTCTGGGCAGGGTCTGTCCTCCTGCCATCTCCATTACCTTTTCATTCACCTCTGCTCCTGCTAGTCTTGCACTTCTCCAGCCTCTTGCATTTGCCAGCCTGGTGGAGRAATGCTGCTGATTCTGCTTGGAGCTGTAACTCCTGCCTGTGGATGTCCTCAGACAGGTGTAATTTCTCCTCTCTGACTTTCATGTCTGTGATGAGCAAAAGGGTTGGTTTGGATGGCATTGCAAGCATGGCACAAATACATTTTGTGTGCAACTACTCATGCTAGGCAGAGCTTGCCTGCATGGTATTGACAGTAGCTCCCCGGGAACCCAAGTAGCTTCTGTGATATKCATGCTGTAAAGGACTAAGGCCTCACATTAGCCAGAGTGAAGGGGATGGGCATGGGTGGATGGAGTCCTGCTTCTCCAAGGGAAGACCTGGCTGGAGGGTGAAATGTGAGCCCCATGGCACACTCAAGCACAGGCTGTGAGAGCTGGCTCTGCTGCCAAGCAACGTGTGTGTCTATAACTYACCGCAAACTGCACTGCTGCCAACATGGGATTATTTGGGTGTTGACCGCAACAGGGCTGCCCTCTGGTCCTGCAGATCCAAAATTAATTCTTTGCAAACAGTGAGTCATCCTTGAAAGGAATGAGGAAGTCCCGAGGCCAAAGGCAGTCCTAGGAGTGGGTTATCCAAGTGAAAGGGAGCTCCTGGCATTCACACCCTGCCTAGATCCTTCAGGAAATGAGCATGCAGGCACTGGGAAAGACTCTCCCTTTAACCCCAGCATTCTCAGTCAAAACCCATTCTAGCTGGAAATTTATAGCAGATCTAAGTGCAGCATCTCCATGCAAGCTAGTAGATCTTTTCTTAAGGAGAGGCTTTTGGGGGTCAGTTAGTGAGTAAAAGGTGCTAGTTAACATGGTGGTGGTGGAGGCATCAAGCTGCCAGCTCCTTGCTGCCTCCAGCCTGTATCCTCCTTCTAGTGCCTGGCACTGCCTTGTTTTCTGTTCCTTCTTGGCCAGGTGGGAATTGCTTTTCCACCTGCCCAGCCTCATCTCATGGTGCCTGAAAGGTCATTTCCTGCTTTGGGAATACACAACCCCTCTGTGTTTGCCCTTTTGCCAGGCTGGACTCTGTGAGACCCAGTTTTCCCCTGTTGGTGGGCAATGATTTTATTTTGCTGAACGTTTTTTCCATGTGCTAGGTCTCACYGTAGAGTTGACCTTTTAACTCATCCCCACTTTCGAGAGAAAGGGAGGCCTGCGTAATAGGACAAAGCAATGGGATTGCTAATGAGCATTGTACCCCCAAAAGCATAGTTGGGAGGAAGGTGTATAGCGTGCAATCCGAGCATGCCCAAACCATTCCCCTTAGGGCTGGCACAGTTGCCTTTTTGCATTTGGCTACAAAGGTCCTTCTCCCATCTGCAGGATAAAAATAATCCTTAAAGAGTTTCTCAGTGAAATTAGGTGCTGAGTTGTTGGCACACAGACAACCTTRCATTAGTGCACGCTGTGGAAGGGGAGAGGTCGTGAGTGGAGGGACTGATTTATTACAGGGCAATGGGAGCGTGCATCTTTCCTTCAGGATTTTTGGGAGTGGGGTTGCAAGAGTGTATGGGTCGTCTCCAAGCCCATCCCCATAATGATCCTCTTCCTCCCCACTGACATGATTTGGGGCAAAGGGAGAATTTAGTCTATTTTCTTTCTCCTGGTATCTGCCGAGTTCTATCCTGACAGTACGTCGGACACTCATGTCCCTTGACTTTGGAGCGTATCGCACACCATGGAGCAAGTTATTCCAACCACTCCCATTTCATTGAATGATCTTCTTGGCTCCACTGATCAAGAGCACAAGRGAGGGTAGTGCATGGGATGGTGGTCTTCCTTCCCATACAGTAGTACCATCAGGATACACTTTGATCAGTGCAGGTTTTACCTTTTAGGCCCCAAAGGACCAGCTGTGATTGTGCCACAGTGGGTCCCTGGCTTCCAGTCGGAGGGCAAATGACCTTAATTTAGCCCAAGTATTATTTAAGTCTTCCTCTAAATGTGGGAAGTAGAGGTGGAAGAGCAGTGGGTTCCCCTTGGTCGGTTCCAGGTCATTTAAACAAGCTTGAGGGGGTATTAATAAGGCGATCGAAGAGTTGTATTTGTTTTACAGAGTTGTATTTGTTTTAGGATTACATTAGATTCTAATCCCTCATTTTGTGGGAGTGCTCCCATACCATCAGTAACAAATACTAGGGTTATCATTCCTCCTACTATCCTTATCATTTGGAATGAATTCATTTTACATAGGATTCCCTCAGGAAGAATTTGACTTTTTTCAGGGCAGTACCTCCTCAGTTAAGGGTTAGCAATCTGGGAAAATAATAAGCAGTACTACCAGTTTCAGTCCTGCCAGTAGGATTCGTAATTTCAAGCTTTGCTCACTGATCCTGTGAAAATAAAGATAGTGCGTCTTGGCAGGGTGCGTCCAGTTACCTCCTAATGACTAGGATATATCCATTTTGAGCTGATACAGTGGTTTTCTCCCCCATCATCCAAGGCCTTCCAAGTGAGAGGGCTTTGAGGTTAACTAAACGTCATGGGTATAGTGCCTATATGTGGAAGTTTGACCATAGCAGGTTATCTTGGCTGTGGGGTATGCCTTGGGAGGTGATGGTTGTGGGCATGAAGGCTCGTGTTACCAGGCTCCTGTAATGTCCCTGCCTGTTATTCAAATGGTAAACTGTTTCCCATAACCATTTTCCCCAATTTGGTTGATGCGCTTCCAATACACATTTGAACAGACCGTTGGACTGTGGGTAATAAGGTGTATGGAGCTTCCACTGTATCCGTTGATCCTTTGCCAAGTTGTTCACTATTGTGGCAGTAAAATGACTACGGTTGTCAGTTTGAATGTTCTCAGGTGCTGATAAGCTTGAGAACCATCCCAAAAGCCTCTTCACTATTTTCTCTATTTGCAGAGGAGCATGAGTTTAGCTTTAGTAAACCAGAGGTGACTTTTACTCAGGTTAGGATGTGTTTCTACCCCATGGCTGTACAAGGTAAGGACCCCAGGTAATCAATTTGCCAGGTGGACCACAAGGACTTCCCCATTTTTAAGTGAAGCACTGGTTGGAGAGCTGCACTTCCTGCTTTCAAACTTAATCTACATTGTGGACATTTCATAATTGTTCACAGATTTTTCATGACAGTGGTCAACCTTGACTCTGGGCGGAGAAAAAGACTACTTCCTTGCCGATGTGCCCTAGCCTTCCATGAAGCGCACTACCCTATCCTATAGCATTCCTTTTCTTGCTGCTCCTCAGGCTCCATTAATATAGCACCTATCTGTGTGTGTCTAACTCTCTAATCCATTTGGAGGGAAGGTCCATTCCCTTTGTATGAGGTTTGACCACCATGTGAATACAGGTTGGGATTCCGCTGTCCCCTGGACCTGCTGCCAGTCCTGAGTCCTCCTCCCAGCCTATCTGCTGGGGTCTACCAAATGCCCAGGTACTACCATTTGGGAGTAACTTGTCTGGCATTCAATACATCAAATCCCAAGACATTGTCCCTGCCCTCAGTGACAGCCAGCTGGTACAGAGTTGCTCTCTTCTCGCTACCAGGCACACCTCACTTCTACGCACACCTCACTTCCACCGGTGTGTCTGAATTCTCAGACTCAATGCCTCCCCAAGGTGACCCCTGCCTTCTTTGCTGCCACGTTTCTGAGGGTGGACATCTGACCCCCTGTGTCAATAAGGAATTTGGTTGGGATTTGGTAAGTCCCTAACAGAAGGTAGATGTGGGGTCCTTCCACGTGGTACTACTGGAAGCCCTCTATTCTCCAGATGGGGATGCCCAATACCTGTCTGGGATCCACTATTTTTTTTGCTTCTACAGTCTTTATCTCCTTCCAGAGATGGGAGAAAGGGTTATTTGTACATGGAGGTGTTGTGGGAGTAATCTCCTCCTATTCCCTTTCATCTTTATCTGATCTTGTTTCCTGCCCTGCAGGGGACACACGCTGAAAGACATCTGTTAGGTTAGCAATTGTCCCTGACCTCTGCCCAAGTAGAGCAGCTCTAGCTATACCTAACTGCAGTGCTGTGTGCTATAGCTGATTTCTTCTTTCCCTTTCTGCCTGCGAGGTGGGCTTCCCCCATGACTGCAGTTCTGACCACTTTCCTTGTCTGGCAACCTCCAGCCTCCAGGGTTGGAGCTCATTCCATCGCATTTGCTGTCTATGGGTGACCACTCGGTGTAAGAGGTCAGCCCACATGGGTATGTGAGGAGGGGGTTGCTGCTGCTGCTGAGGCTGCTGGAATGCCCTGTTATGTTGTTGGATGTGCTCTATTCCCTCCCACTGTCAAATTAAGTATGCCTTCAAGGTATGTGGTGATCTTCTGATCTTATCAATGGCTTTAGGTGCACCAGGTCCACTGGGTACGATACAGGTGAGTGGCCTAGCTGTCCTTGTTCCCCCAATCACTTGTAGACAGGCAGCCTGATTTACTGCTTCAGTCAATCCCATTGATGTGTGGACGGGGATCACTAATGGCTCCCCCARCTCACGAGGATTGATTCCTGCTGGTCAAAAGGCAGCTTGGGAAGTCAGAGATGAAGGTGATTCTCCAGCAGAGCAGGGTTATYAGGAGGATCTTCCATGAGGAAAACTCCTAGTCCCCAGAATCCTGCCTCCATCATGTCCAACATCCTATCTCCTCCCAATTTCTTTATTCTTTTTGTCCACTTTTCCTACTCTGTCTCCTACTCTGTTCTCCGCAGGGGGAGAGGAGGAGCTGATCATTATCTGGATCAAATGAGATATCCCCATCCCAAGTTTCTGGGTCGGTCAGCACTTGGAGTACTTTGACAGGGTCAAAAGTTTTAGTCTGCCTCACCAGCATTGTCTCMAACTTCTCTTCTGCTGTCCTCCTTTTATCTTCTCCGACCTTCGATTGTTCTTTGATGCAATCACTTTCCACCTGCAGTAGCAGACATCACTGTTTGGGGGCCTGCAGATCATTTTGGACYGTCCTTACTTTTACCCCTAGCTAAGTCTGGCCGCCTTCCCAAATCATATTAATGACTGTGAACCTATTCGGGTGAGAGCTTGGGGGATTCCTCCACTTTGGGCCTCCGTAAGTACATTGCTATGAGGTCATTAGCCATCATCCTGCTGATTACGCCAAATTGTCATGTGGGGGGGGGATATTAACTCTGGGTTTATTACAAACAAAGTTATTGAAAATGGTGATACAGCGTAGTGATAGCAAGTGAATCTTTTTAACATTTGTTATTGCTCAAGTCTTGGTTTCTTACCTCTTCAACRGTTTCTTATCAGAGGTTCTCTTAACTCCCAGAGAGTAGCCTGGAGAGGTGTCCCGACTCAAGGGGAGATTCATCGTCATGCAGCCCATGGGCTCTAGGCTGCAGCAYTATTTATGGGCATGGAGTTTGACTCATGGTCATACAATATTTGTTGTGGAGATGTACCTTTTTTCTAAGCTCGCATCCTATTGGGAAAATATACCTTTTTGCTGATCTCGTACCCGTTTCTGGCCTTACCAGTTGCAACCAGTATCACTTAGTTCCTCCTGTTCAGCACTGGGTGCTGTCAGTTATTTGTAGTTAGCTGGTTAGGGGAGAACAGGGGAATCCAGAAGGAGACTTCCACTGACCTGCCGAGTTTCTCTCATCTCTGCCTTGTCCCTGTTAAGCAACTAAGGAGTGATGCTGTAGAAGAAAAAGCAAGAGAGAATARAACTAGCACAATGAAATCACTGCGCATTGCTGGAAATATCCTCTGAATGTGACATTTGCCCTTCAGCTGATTTTGTTGCAAATGGTGACTGCCAGGCTCGCTTTGGTGACTGCTGAGTTACCTGAACTAGATTTCTGCCATTGTATGACCATTGCATTTCCCTGGATATGCTGCAGATTTTTTTTTTCTTTTTTTTTGCTACAAAAGATTGCTTTTTTCTTAAGTTGTGCTAATAGCCAGCTGCTATTTTCCTCTGTGGATCTTGGAGTGCTTTGGAGAAGAGATCAGGATCCCTTCAAATGGAGAATGATGCTTTTCCCTACTCTATAGAGGAGGAAGATTAAATGATTTGATTAAGGTCACACAGTGATCAGTGGTAGAGCCTGGAAGGACTTTGCAGCTACCCCAGGTTGCTCTTTACATGTGATGTTGGTTGTCTGATATCACTGGAGGATGCTGTCCGTGGCCTTGCCCCCAGCTCCTTTGCAGCTGTGGTAGCACCCACTTCTATGTGATTTCACTTTTTCCAGTGACTGCTGCTTAAAAACTTTTTTTTTTTTAAAAAAATATATTTATTCAGTGCTTGTGCCTAGGTAGAAATCTACAGGAAGAATAATATATTTGCTATACTTTATGTGCTTACAAAAAGCTGTGCATCAGTGCAGTGGATTCATTCACTCACACGAGACAGCATCTACCTCCATCAGGATTTTTTTGAGAGACTAAATTCACTCCATGTACACTGAGTTTTTGAGTGGGGGGAACAATCTCTGGTGTATATTCACACAAGATTAACCCCCTAGCTGAAAGGCACCATGTTCAGGTGTTACTGTTCGGATTCAGATCCCAGTCATGTTGCAGCAAAACAGAGTCAAAATCAGAGCTTTATGTAAGTATAATTAAGAAAAAAACATGGTTGTTCTACATTTAGCCTGATGGAGCTTAAAACTGTTAGGTGAAAATAGAGAAACTGTTTGACCATTGGATAAAAGGTAGGGATAAAGACTAGAAAGGAATGTGCAGCCTTCTGTTCTTCAATAATTTTGTTTCAGCCAAACACTGCTGTAAATGCACATTAATTTGTATTTTGGTGAAAGCACCAACTCCAGAAAGATATTCAGCTCTGTCCAGAAACATCTGGAGAGGAAAAACCTGTGACTTCCCTGAACAGTTATTTACCCTGATTAATCACAATCAAACTTGGAGAAATTGCATYTTGTTTTTTTCATTTTTACCAGTGTAGCTTCACTTTGAATGCTGCTAATGCGAGGCAGAATATTATGTGGTCCCGGTGGCTCTGTGCCCTACCACTCTGAATCCAGAGCAAAACTGCAGTAGACTCATGTGTGGGAATGGGAAGGGCTTTGGGAAGGCAGCTCACCTGCTGCAGACCATGTATGGCTGGTCCCAAAGGCCTTTCAAAAGGGACCATCACTCTGTAGCCTCTGTAGCCCAGGAGTCTAGTTTTTTTTTTTTTTTCTTCTTCACAGAGGTGTTGATAAAGAGGTATGACAWGCTTATCTCATGTTTAATGCAAAAAGTGGACAAAACTGTTTGTTTTGTTTTGCTGTTCTGCATTTGATAGTCATCTGAGTCTTGCCAGGGCCTTCTGCCTGTGCCCTCAGGGCTATGCACTGGTGGGAAAACAAGAGAGGTCATCGCAGCTTGACTGTGCCTCTCCTGGSTTACAGGAAAAAGGTGTATAAAATTCTCCTTGTATTGGCAACGTTTCTCTGCAGAGCTGGACATTTATGTTCATAGGTGGGAAGGCAACCACAGCATTGTCCAGTCCACATCAGCTGCAATGCCCGTCAATAGGAGCACCAAGGAGGCTGAAAAATAAGATGTATTTTTTAAAATTTTAGGAGAGATCCTGGCTACTCTGAATACCCTACTATTAGTCTTCAGGGTGCAGTAGGTTACCCTCATATGAGTGCAGCAGGTCAGGTCTTTTGCAGCCACATGCCTAGTGCCCACCTTGTCTTCCTCTAGACCCCAATCCTCTGCCTTGCAGTACGATGTCAAGTCTATCTGCTGTTCAGTGAGAACACAGCTAGAAAGAAAGGGCCAGCCAATCCTGTCCTCTAAGGACAAACTATTTTGTCTAGTGTAAAGGCATCGATGAATTAATCCTGTAGGATCTGCAAGCAAGACCCTTTGCTCCTGGCCGGGATGCAGTCTTGTGGTAGAGTAAGTGTGGCAAGCCCATGCTACAGGAGCCTCAGAGCTGGAAGGGAAGGRAAGTGGTTTCTGCAAGGGGAAGGAATAGCCTTTTAGCAAGATTTGTCCTGGCCAAAACAAGTACTTTCAATAATTATCCTGGTTTCAGAGCTTTGAGCCTTGATCATTACCAGCTGGCGGGAGTGCTCGGCTTGAATGCCTGGACCACGCTGGAAGTGAAAAGGGGGATTCCGTAATACAACTGAGTCATACACTTGGCTCCCTCCTAAAATAAAATAGTTTCTCACTTAACTCCTTCATGGCTGAACTGAGGTGTGTTCAGACCACTGTTTCTGAAAATCTAGCTCCCATAGAGGGATATGAATATGGATTCCCCTCCCTATGTACAAACACCTATGTATAGTTTTGCTAATTTGGACTAGGTGTGAAAATGCCTGTTAACCATGCTTCTGGAGTGCCCTAGCTTTGTGCAAGAAGGCAAAAAGCAATTAGGCTGCCCTGAACATTTTTATGTGGCAGATCTGAAGGTCTGTCTGGTAAGCATGAAATGCTGCAAGTAAGAGAGGGTAATGAATTTTAACACCACTGTAAGAACTCTTCCCTGCCTTTAATTATTTTGCAAGTTTTAAAAATGTTCCTGAACAATATCCTTTCTCGTTCTGGTTGGCACTTCCTTTGCGACCCAAGTCCATTTCCACCACTGAGTCACCCATTCAGACAGAGGGTTACGTTTTGCATTGTGCCTCCTCCTCCCTGGGGACTGCAGCATGCTCTATGAGCGGTGCCTGCGCTTCCCATGCTGCCAACATTCCTTCTGGGGCAGAGTAATACCGCTGGCAGCAGTGGTGATGAAGAAAGTGAGCAAGTGAAATGAGTCGGGTCTCTGTTGTACACACAACTGAAGCCTGTGGGTCAGAGAGATCTCGATCTGTCCCACCTGGTTTATTAAATCAATCTTTGTGTTAGAGCCATGAGGGCAAGAAAAAGGAGTTGGAGCTCCTCTTTCAAGTGAGAGCAGCCACACAATGAGGGCAGGTGGCTGTYGGGGTGACAGTCACTGTGGTGTGGGAAATCAGGGCAAGGAGTTGAAGCACTTCTCCCAAGCAAGGCTGGGCTATAGGAAGGATGGGAATCCTGGGCCAAGAGGACTGCAGTGTGGTTCTCAAAGGGCTGGGTGCTGCCCGGGGCATCTGGATTATGAGGTCTCATGGAAATTGGTGTTGCAAAGGCTATTGGAAAACACAGCTCCAAGGTGTTGTTGCAGAGGTCCTGGGGGAGGAGCAGTAATTTTACAAATGAGCAGCTAAGTGACAGTCCTCTGCCACGGGACAGGCTGCAGAAGAGCAGCCAGTATCTCTTACATCAAACCCATAACTCCTGCTGTAACGCAAGCGTGGCTTTGAGAAAGGCACCAGAACCTCCACTCCTCTCCAGGCTCTGTTCCTAAATCTTGCTGTCTCTTTCTGCATGACGTCCCATAGAAATGTCCTTTCCTGTCTGTCAGCCCAGCTAACTCACTAGTCCAAGCAATTCATCTCATGTCTCAATTACAGCAACATCTTACTCTCTCACCCTGTCACATTCATTCAGGAGGTGGCTGCCAACCATCCTTTCCTATCTGCTGCTTTGACTGTCTCTCTCCCTGCAGCAGTTAGTGCCATCACTGCAAAGACCCCGAACTGACTGTCACTTGAAAGTAGCTCCTTTGCTGCTGAGATGTCAGTCACCATGATCCCCTTAGAGACATCTCTCCTGTCTCTTACCCTCTTCCCTGTGCAGCTCTGCCCCAGCCTTTCTCTGTGCTCCTGGCAAAAGGTGCAGTGTGGTTAGAATGGCATGACACGTGCAGGATGATCCTGTCCTGATGGGACTAGGACACAAGCGCCCAACCCTGTTCTGGTGGAGATAATCAGGATGAGCAGAAGCCTCTTCCAGGTCCCAGCCAAGTCTGGGCTGATGCTGCAGTATTGTCCTCTGGTACTGCTGATTTCAGTGGACCCCAGCACACACCTGGACAGGCCGCCTGGGGAATCTCGGAGCATTTACTTGTTCACAGCACTTCTCTGCCTGTGAAATCTCCGTGGACAAACTGAGGCATAGACCTGGGCCATCCCCCAGAAAAGGAAAATACAAAGTTCTGCTAAATAAAGAGCAGCTGATTTCTGGTTCTTGGAATGAGATAATGAACAAATTATGTGGACTGTTGGATATCAGGGATTAACTTGTTTCCTGGCCCTCTTAGTAGGATGGATGTATGTTTTGACCCTGGGTTGTGTTCCTTGGCTGCTCAGTGAGGCTTCTAGCTCTTCTGCAAAGCGAAAGCTGATGTTTTATTCAGGTCTTGATATTATGCTGCTTATTTTAAGGCCTTCTTGAGGCCTGGTGATGCATTGTGTTGCTTTGTAGCATCTAAAAACTAGTCATAATGCTGAAGGGAAAGTGCTTGGACCATCAGTAGAAGCCCTTTAGCCACATCACCTCAAAGCACTGCTGACATGCCTTCAGCGACTCGTAGATGAATTAAGGCCTTTTCTTCTGGGCCCACACAGGCTGGATCCTAGTCATGGTGTTCAAACAGACCAGGTCATGCAATGCATCAAACCCAGAGCTGGGACTGCTCTCCCAGTCTTCTGCCTGTAAGCTATTGATTTTATAAACTGAAAAATCACAGGTGTTATAGAAAAATGCTGCCATTTACTGTTTATTCCATTGCAGGAACTAGAGGAGAGCACAAGCGGCTACCTTCTAGGAAGGCTTCTCAACAGGGTCTCRACACAGTGTATATCTAAGATACAGAAGACCTTGCTGTGGGGTGCTGTGGGCACTAAAGGGCTCAGAAAGCCACTGAAAAATTCATTTGTAGGAGGGAGAAAATTGCTTACAGTGACAGCAACAAAATGCTGGAGGCTGGGAGAACATCTTGGAGAATTATCACTATGTAGTTTGCTACGCTGTTCCTCTGATGTCTGCAGAGACATGGCATGAGGGTAGGTGGGCCGTTGGTATGGTGAAGTTCAGCCATCCTTTGCTGATGGTTTCTTCATGGGAGACCCATGCCCCAGTCCATCCTGTGCATGTTTCCGCATCTCCAGGGTGGTCCCTCTCCTGTGATTGAGATCTTATTTAAGTAAAGGCCTAATTGTCCCTTCTGCTCAGTTATTTGCAGTCGCTGTCCCTCAGGGTGGAGGGCTGTGACYCATTAGGTGATTTGGAGAAATAGTGCTGTCTGGCACAAAGCACACAAAAGAACTGCCTTATCAAATGATCCCTAGCAGCAGAGAGACCTGTAGAGCATCCTTTGATGCAGCCAACAAGAGAGTTATTTTGGGTTCACTTAGGTTCTGAATGATGAGCACTCCTACTGCTAATCAGATGGATCAATACAGTCAATTAAAGCCTCTCCTTTGCTCTCCCCCAGAAGTCTTTAGTGAAGTGTTTTCATCTCACCSGGGTGAAAAGAGGCAGGCTTTGCCAGTGAGGCTCAAAAGTGATTGCTCTGGTGAGATGGGACAGGGTTAGCTCCCTAACACCTCCTTTCCTGTCACTATTCCTGGCAATTCATTAGGGAAGGATGTGTCACTACCTCCAAACTGGCACCCAATTGTAAGCAATCACATAAATCCTGGGACCTGRGAGATTTCCAAATTAGCTTCTAACCTACCTTTATTGCGGTTTTCTTGCCCCAAAATACATGAAGGTTTCCAGCATCTGTGGATGTTTACCAGAATAAGCATAGAGCTTCTTTACTTTTTGTTGGGAGCAATGGCTTAGGTCGGCTCACTGAACGCATCTGCCCGCTAAACGGGGTACCCATCATTTTGCCATGAATGATGCTGGAGATCACAGATGGGATTATGAATGCAACTGGCAGCAGACAGGTTTCCTCTGATGTCTTCCTGCAAATAACCACTGCTGGGAGCAGCAGAACTGAAGCACCCGGGATCCTGCAGCTTTTAATATAGCAGAAGTCCTGTGGCATGCCCAAACCCCATTTCTTCAGGAAACCAGTGTAGGTGTTTCTAAACTAGGGTCATTAATGATTTGAATTAGTCAGGACATCCTATTTGGGGGAAGAAGAACAGTTGTATGTGGATGTTAAAAATAAATACAGGGTAGACTTTAGAAAAGTACCTATGGAATGAGGTCTATGATTTAGTAGTTGAGAACAACATATTCAGAGCTCCCCCCTTCCCTTGTGCCTGCTGTAGTGCCAAGGTGACTCAGCCCTGTGGGATGAAGGGATGCGGACCAGAGCAAAGGCACTGGTACCCACCTCCCAAAGTGGCAGCCCAGCCGCCAGAGTGGCAGAACGGCATCTCAAGTGCAATTCTCTTTTGGGGGGTATTTTAGCAACAGTTTCCAGCTTTCGTCTGGATCGCTGTATTCACGTCTGCGCCYTGGAAGCTAGATGCTTGTCAAGACAGAATAATTAATCCAAAAACACGTGGTCCTCTGCCAGGAGATTTTTTTTTTTAATTAAAAACAAGCCAGAGGATYTGATAAGGTCTTCTGAGAAGAGAGTGTCTCTGTTTAAATCATGAACCACGTGTGTAATTTTGGGCTGTGCGGGAGGGGCAGAAAGCRTTTCTCCAGGCACGAGCTCTCCAGAGACAGCCTGGGCTCTCCAGGCAGATATACGGCCATCMCCTCCCGACAACCAAATGATGATACTCACAATCTTTTAAGGGGGCAGCTGGGATTTTGACTGTTTAATATTGATCACAACAAAGACAACCTGTGGCTTTAAAGCTGCTGCCCCTCTACATGGGAGCAGGCTGGGAAGCCACAACGGGTGAGCAAAGCTCAGGGTCCACCATTGCTCAGGGAAGAGGCACATCTGTGTTGCTGCGATTGAAGAGCTTGAGATGAGAGCTCAGCCCTGGTGAAACCTGCTCACAGCCAGGTCTTTACTGGGACAGCTGGCCAGGGATGTCTTCTGTTCCTTCAGCTTGGAGGGCTGTGTTTTCCCAAATGGGTTACAATTCACTAGGATTCTGGTGCCCATGGCAGGACACTGGTTATAGTCTCTTACTCCGCCTGTTCTGATGGTGTCTAGCCAACTCTGCGATCAACAAGTTASGGATGGGCTTAGAGGGGTAATCTATTTCTCCTCACTCAGATACATGTTTTTTCCATGGGTGTTAAAATTGGTGATGCAGCATGCTGAACCCTCCCAGTGTCACTTAAACTGTTTTGGTCAAGGAGCCAGTAGTGCTTCAAGGGACTATAAATGTAGTGTCTAGGGATCTAGACCATGCCATGTGGGTCCTACGCTGGCCCTCAGAGGAAGGCAAGGGCAGAGGCTGGGTGGGTGACTTCAGCCATGACTTTACAGTGCTGCCATCCAGGGTTGCAGAGGATCCGGTGTCCCCGGCTGGGCTCTGCTCCATCTCACTTCTGCTCTGCCTGTCCTCCTAGGGCCAGCGGGGAAGGATGTTTTCCTCAGTGAAGCCGTACGAGAACCAGCGCTACAACTCCCTGAAGAAGGAGTGTCAGAGGCGGAAGCACCTCTTTGAGGACCCTCTTTTCCCTGCCAATGATGACTCGCTTTTCTACAAGTCAAGGATCCAGGGCATCCAGTGGAAGCGACCAAAAGTAAGTGTGCTTGTGAAGGTGATATGATCAGGTGTGGCAGAGACAATGTGCCAGGAATTAAAACCAGAGACTAGGAATTGCTTTGGGAAATCCCTGGAGCTGTTGCTTGAATATCTGGAGCTCTTGCTGGGAACAGATTGCTCTGTAAAGCCAGGGAGTCCTGCTGCCCTCGAGTGTGGGTTGTTCTGCCCCTAACGAAACCCAGGAGCGAAACAGTCCCTTGGCTTCTCTGTGACTTGTTTCCCCCATATGTAAGACAGAGAAATGATTTGCAGCTGGCTTGGAGCTAGATGCTGTTGCTGAGCCTGGCAGGGCAAAGCAGTATCTCCAAATACTCTTGCTGATCCCATTTGGAACAGGAAAAGAACATGAGTTTTGGGCAGGCACAGTGATTTTTGGTTCCTTGGGAGCAATTGCTCAGCAGCTGTAGCAGCACCCGTCCCCCCCTGAACCCAGAGAGATTTTGATGGTGATTGTGGGAGGCTGTGGCTTTCTGTGGATAGCGTTGCCTGTCCTCAGCGGTGTCTCAGTCCCTTGTGCTGTCCCTGGTGTCTGTCTGCAAAGTACATTTCAGAGCCTGGAGGCAGGTTATCTTGGGGAATTTGTCTGCCCTTGTATGGCTATCTTCTCTGGAGGTGACCACAAAGCCACTTTGACTGAAGGAAATAGGAGGAATCCCAGGCAGTAGTGGTATGTGGGGTTGGAGAAAGGCAGTACTGCAGCATCTAACACATCTGGTTCTCTGCCTTACCCTGCAGAGAAGAGTAGCTTCTCTTGCTGCGTGGCCCATGTTCATTTTGCACGTAGCTTGGTGACATTTCAGTGGGGCAGGGCTGTCTGAGAAGCCGTTGTCCTCCTCACCCCCATGGGCAGCCCAGAAAATCAGCTGGTCTTTCCCGAGACAGTGTTGTCTCTGTCCGGGTAAGAGCAGCCTGGGTGAACGGGGCACAAAAAGGCTTTGTGCAAAGGGAGGGAAGGAGTTGAATTGACTTTTTGTGTGGCACAAGGGGCTGAGGGGTTTGTGCAAGACCCTGCGTGCAGTTCAGCTTATTCCCCATCTGCAGGTAACTGGAAAGATGTTCTGTGCACAGCTTCCTTCTGTGGTCAGGCCTTGCGCAGTGCCGGACAAGGGGGTCAGCTGCTCAAGCTGGGTGCTTTGTGGGCTGAGCTGGTCGATCCATGAGCAGAGCTGGGACCTGGGCCTGAACTGTGGAGCTCAGGGCCCAGGCTTATCAAGATACAGCAGATGAGTGRTACCCACAACTCTCTAAACTCCTTTCTCTAGGACTAAAGGAAAGGACAAGGACAAATCTTTTGTCTAATATTTCAGGTTGGACTGTCACCTCTGTCTGCATCTTCTCCCATAAGGGAGAGATGGTACTGCTGAGATAATGGTACTGCTGAGATGCTCTCAGAGGAAGACATACCTGCTGTTAGGAGGGCAGCAGCAAACTCTGGCTGCTAAACTGGCATTTTAGCTGGCAGGGAACTGATTGATATGTTTTCTTGATCTTCTCAAAATACTTTCCTTCAGTCTGAGGGTGTAACCTGTCTGAAAGAAAACAGGTGAGAGCAGGGAGATATTTTACAGCCTTGTTCCTGGTTTGCATTCAGAGTTGGGCCAGCCACAGACTGCCCTCATCCACACTCATTAATTAAGCCCTCCATATCTAATGACAGAGGACTGGATGCAGTTGCAGATGGGCAAAGTTTGCTCATCTCTTGYTGCGCACATATGTCCTGGAGTTTGCTGCATGAGCCATGAGTGGATTTGGATATCCAGACTTTATCACAGATATTGATGTATGATACTTGCTGATACTTCTTTTCAGGGAGAAGGGAGATTCATTCTGAACAAGTGGCAGCCATAGGTGTCAACCTATTTGCCATTTGCTTTTCTGGCTTTGGGTACATTTGCAGCTCCTGTACTTTAGACCTGTAGCATCTGCTCTTGGTTGAGAAGACCTGAGCTTAGCTGGTGATGTATATTGTTGCTGTGTTGCTCCGGAAGGCACGATGTCTTTTTGAAAGGGCTTCCTGGACCTCCTCATATGCATCTGGATGATAGCATACTCAGGTAGGTCCAAGCCCACCCCTGCGAAAGCACGAAGTGAATTTGAGCTTTTCCCATCCAGYAAGCCCTACAGTTTGAATGGGGGCTCCTTCTGGCCCAGGCTAGCAGTGGGAATGGGTGGTGGAGGTGGGCTTGCAAGTRGCCTCATTCACTTAACTGGCAGTGGAAATAGTCCCTTTCTTTTGCTGCATCCTCACCAGATAAAGAGAATTTTGCCACCAGTTTCAGGACCAAAAGGAGTCTCTGTGAAGCAGTAGTAGACTCCTCAATGTCACTGTCTGAGGAGTTCATCTGACCAGAACTGACTAGCTGCCTTAAGCACAAAATTGGCATAAAAAAGAATTTGAGCTCACATCTGCCCTTGTTACTTCTGACRTTTCCAGAGGCCTGTTTCTCTAAGGCACTTCAGGTTCTTTCCTCTCAGTTGTGAATTTCAGCAAAAGTGACTGAATTTAGTTGGGAGAAGAAATGCTTTGTGTCAGCCAATGCAAAGTGRGATTTTTAGTTGCAGACCCAAATTCTGCCTGAATTCTTACCAGATCTCTAAGGAATGGGTTTGGCAGCTTTTTCAAGAAAGCAAATGCAATGCATCTGTGTTTTAAGGATCTTGTATCTTGCCACYTTGCTGTCTGCCAGAGAGGTGGGAGAGGATGTAAGAAACTGCATGAATGCAGTAATAAAATCCTGCTCCACTCTGGAGCAACTTTACACTTAGTGTAATGGGTCTTGCTTTGTTCCCAGGCTGATTGCTGTTGCAGAATTAGCCATGCTGTGCTCTACATCTGTAAAGTGCTTGGGTCTGACCTTCCTGTGGTGCCTAGTGGTGAAGCTCAGAGGTTGTGAGGGAAGAGCTGGAGGCAACTATTGGAGGCTGCATGTTCAGGGAGGTTGGGAGAAACTGGGTAGTCTCCAAAGAGAAACAGTCTGGGGAGGAAAGCAGCATAGTGCTCATTAGRGTCCAAAATGTCAATGAAGTTCGTATCTACTGCTCCACTTGCATGGCAATTAGGTGGTGTGGTCATTAAGCTGTCCTGAGTTATAGCATYCTCTTTGTGATACAACCAGGAAATCTTTCCTTAGGCAATTGCATCATATTTTTATTTAGAAAAACAAAAAGAGTGAGACTCCCAGCTCCCRGCATCTGCTAATCTGGGGACTTCCTGACACAGAAATGGAGTTTGGTAGTCCCAGTGATACTGTCTGCGGGGTGGGGATTGTGTGTACGTGCCWCTGTTATCTCTCAGGGACATGGCCATGGTTTGCTTTGGAGAGTTTCAGCTGAAACTGCATGATAAAAACATGAGAGCTCATCATGCCCCAAGCTTCACTGTGGAAGCAGAGTGGGTGGAGAGGGGAAGTAAAAGGTGTCAGCTATCAAAATCCACTGTTTGCACTCASAGCAAGGGTGTCACCTAATATCTACACAGGGAACTGATACGTAAGAGCTAAGTTTTTCAGGCAAAGCACTTACATGTGAGAACTATTCCTACCAGGATACTGGGAATTTGTTTTGATAGACCCAAGATCTCATTTCCATATATTTATTTGGCACTAGTGCTAGTCCAGTCAGCCCATCTCTCATGTGTGTGCGTTCATTCCTTCCCAACCAGTACCTGTAACCTGCCCTTGTCTTTTCTGCTCTCTGCATGCTCCCATAGCCAGAGGCTACTTTGGCCAAAGAGCCAAAGCCTTTGGCCTTGTGTTCGGGCAGGAGGAAAGGGGAAGGCTGAAGGGCTTCACTTAACAAGCTCCCTGCTTTGTAGGATAGAAAGCAGTGTGGGCCAGCCCCTCTTGTTCAGCCCCATGAAAAACTGCACATAACTCGCATGACTGCAGAGGGTTTTTTTTTTTTCCCTGTGAGGGGGGGAATCTGATCCTCTTTTTCACCT
The DNA here is from genome assembly GCF_003343005.1 of Rhea americana. Taxonomy (NCBI): domain Eukaryota; kingdom Metazoa; phylum Chordata; class Aves; order Rheiformes; family Rheidae; genus Rhea; species Rhea americana. The sequence goes on along the minus strand of NW_028185761.1, from coordinate 487,701 downwards.
CCTCTTGTATAAATCAAGAGCAGTCCTTTTATGGGCATTAATCTGACCAGCGTTTAGGCAAAGAACAGAGATGGTTTCAGTCTAGACCTCCCATAAAATCCTCCAGTCCCAGGTCCTGCCAAAGGCTGCAGGCATCAGCAGTCGAACCTTTAGCACCGGACATTGCTAGCCCAGTCTGGCTCCCAGTAGACTTCTCCCCTCTTGAGTAACCCTTCCCAGGTCAAGCTGAGTTTTGCTTCGACTTCCTCCCACATCTGGCACCGCAGCGTTTCCTGGAACGGGCTTAGTCTTATTCTTTCCAGTAGGGTATCCTCCCTCCCTCCCTTCCTCCCTGCTCTTTCCGCTGGCCAGGAGCCCTGCTCTGGATGCCAGATCTTTGCAGAGGGAACAGCTGTTCGGCTCTYGGATTGGGCTTCAATGACTGTTCACCGGTACCTTCGTGTTACAACACAGTGAAGCCAGAAAGCTGATTACTAGCAGAACCTATCAGGGAGAGGGAAGTCGTAGCATCAGCCTGAGCCTGAAAGGGGATCCTGAAGAGCTTTGTTTTAGTGCATCCACTTAAAAATGAGACTGGCTGCTTGATTTTCCTCACTGCTGAACCGAAGTGTGTTTTGGAGCTGGCTAGAACAGCAACACTCAGCTGTACCATTAGAAATGAAACCCAGCGTTATGGGCCTCAGATAAGCAGCCAAACTGCAGTATCTTACTTTAAGCTCCTCTACCTGCTACCACATGAAGATGAGGGAGATCTCTGTTTTCAGGCAAGCTGTACTATTCATGGAGAAAGTCTTAGCTTTACCCCAAGCTCTGAGTTATACTGCTCTGGGCTTTTGGGAGCCAGGTAGATGTGGATAGATGGTACTGAGAAGAGCAGAAGGGGAATGATAAGAGTCAGGCTGGCAGGGAGAAATAGGGGTGAGGAGGATCAAGGGCACCAGATAGTATCTGTTGATCCCCTGGAAACATAACCAGCGTTGGCATGCAGAGGATGAGGATTGGCTACCCCAGGGGAAAACAGTTTACCTGTTCCAATCATCACTGTCCCAAACTCTGTTCTTGGGCACAGGCCATTTCCAAACATTACACAGGATTAGTACGGGGTTAAATTGGGGTTTTTAGTGCCCCTGAACATAAGTAAGGGCCTGTTTTCTCTCTGGAGAAAGGAGGGTCATGTGGTGACCTGAGCAACTGTCTTGGTCACCAGCCAAGACAAATTAGGGCCTTTTTACTAATTTACTTAAGTAAATTAGGCCTGGTGGGAGAGTTAGGCCATGAACAGACGTAGCATCAGCCTGGCTGTGTGCTATGACCCTTGAGTTTCTCACTAGGAGCAAGATCAATCCTGGAGAAGGTTTTCTTCCCTGTCCTAGATGGCAGGCCAAACTGCTATAGGCTAGATGTTTCCATGTCCACACAACAGTGCGTTGCAGGACYCTCCAGAAGCACCCGTTGGTCTTCTCCAAGGTGGTTGGGACAAGGGCAAAGCATCCTACAGCGATCCCAAAGATGCTTGGAGGGGACACAGCAGTAGCTCAGCGCTGACTAGCACAAAGCAAGGCAGTGCCAGGTGAACCCAAGGCGGTGTAATGGGGAGAGGCTGGGTTGAAGCATAAAGGTTTCCAGGCAGGTTGTTGTAACAGTGACTGGGTGGCTCAAGGTGACATGTAGTGGTTGAACCTGAGCTGCACCTTTGCRCTGTGAGTTCAAGCCTGGTTGCTTGCAACAACCAGAGAAACTCTCTTGGATGAACACCACACCCTCCTCTTTTTGGAGGAGAAGAGTTTTGCCCTCTAACCATGTTTTTGGGGTATTTTTATAGCCCCCTCTAGTTTGCTTGCAAGTGCTGAACTGTCTCTGCAAGAATTGTTAAGCACAATTAACACCGCAAAGGTAGATTCTTGCTACACAGGCAAGTGAGGCAAGCCCCTGACTACTATATAGCCATTTTGTTCATTAGATCCTTTACCTTCTGGATTTGATACTGCTGTCCTTGAACCAGAAGGAGTTGGGGCAGGATGGGAGAGCATCTCAGATCCCCTTTTCTCCTAAGCACTTAGTTGCTTTCACTTGCTGAGTGAGGATTATACAATCAGTCCCTGTGGGGTTTTCCTGGAAGGGGAAAGAAGTCAATGAACTAATTTACTAAAAGCATGACCAACACTTGCCTGCCTGCAAGTTTCTGCGTTAAAAGGTCTTTTCCCCAGTGTATAGCACAGTAYGGAAAGCTGGCAAAAACAGAGAGCAGCCAAGGGTAAAGATAATGGGAAAGTCAGAGGTTAAGTTCTTGCAGTTTTTTGCTCTGAAAGCTCACCTGGAGCRTATGGGAGGGCACCTGGGGCATACGGAGGAATTAAAATGGCAGCAGTCAGAGAGCAGTAACCTTCTGTGTCCTTGTCTCCTGCTTGGACCCTATTCTGGCAGAAATACTGACCTCTGGCATCTGTATTCAAGGGCAGTCTCTGCTTAGATTTTTCAAGATTTTTGGCCAGCTGCACCGTCAAGCAGTTCTAGTCCTGCCTGGAGGAGGTCRGAGGTGCTCACGTGTAGCATTGCTGCTACCTCTCCAGTGTCCTGCTGGGTGGACAGAGGGATCATCTCCTCCTCCTGGGAGTCTGTCACCAGACTGTAATAGGAGTCAAAGTCCATACAGGCCTTAGTGTTTCACAGTTTAGGAATTATGAGCCACTCTCTTGTTAATCTATCTGTATCATTCAGCAATGCCAGCAAAGGATTTGATCACCATTTAACRCCATCTCTGAATTGCTCTTGTTTTTAAGCTAGCTGATTCCCCACCCCACCTCTGMAGGACAAGGCTAATTTCTGTTATTATTTATGCCTATTTGCAGAGCTCTCARTGAACTTGATGCTGACCCTGGCCATCTCGCCGGGTCCTCCCAGGGCCATGGTCCCACAGTGCCAGGCTCCGGACAAACACGCTCTCCCTCCTTGCCCCAGTGACGATACGGTGTGATAAGCTGCCCAGCATCAGTGTGGCTCACTGCAGTGTTCGATAAGAAGTTAGCCAGCGAGTCTGCTCTTTAGTCAGCATCAGAAGGACATGGCCTTAAATGCAAAACCAGCAGTAAGATCAGTGGATTAAATACATGGCCTGCATTTTAATGTGACGGTTCTTCTGTGGCTAGAAATTACCATCATTGCATTTGTAATGGAGAACAGCACAGTATTAGCAGAAAGCATCTCTGAAATGAGCCCTGAGCGTCCTCTCTCCTCTCTGAACTTGGTGGGAGAGAACAGCGCAAATCCTGTAGAATTGGCTCCAGGGTGCAGGAGGGCCACATTCAGTCTGTGGAGCAGGTGGGAAGCTGGTCAGGCCTGGGGTTCAGCCCCATCTTCTGGCCTTGGTGCAGGCTCAGAGGTGCTGCACTRCCTGTGAGTCATGTCAGGAGATGACCTCTTTTGCTGGCTCTCATGGCCTCATCCAGCCAGGTTTCCCATGCTTTGAAGGCAGAGAAGGGCAGACATCCCTCCTAGCAAGCACTGCCAGCAGACGAGGAGTGTATCCGGTGAAGCACAAAGTTGCAGATGCCCCCATGGGGCCATGGAGACACAGCTGCTCGCACCCAGCCTACCTSCGCTCCCGTCGTGAGCCCTTCTGAGAGAGCCTGAATGCAGATGCCGTCTTGCCTCTGGTTTGTTCCCCTCCCTCTTTTCAGCCATGTGTGAAAGCACTCAGATTAACTGATGGCCCGGTGCTCTTTGGTGTCTTGCAGGTGGCTGATAAGGTGTTTTCARAGCACYGACTGCACGCTCGAGTTGATTTTGATTTTKCTGTAGCAAGCAAAGCAGGTGCTARGAGAAAGCTGAATCAAGCAGTGTTTTGTGCTGCTGTGGTCTCATGGGAACCTTTGCCTTGCTGCTGCCGTCCTCCTTGAGGGCACGTTGCACTCAGTGCTCACAACTCCTTTGGGAGCTCTTACGGACCGACGTGACTGTGTCGGTCAATGCTAAGCTCTAATTCTGGAGCGCTCAGAGTGGATGGGATTTGAGGGTGCTCCATCCCTGTTAAGGGTGGTTTAGTCCTGCTGACACATGCGTTTAGCTGAAGTCCATATGAAGTCCTCTCACGAAGGCAGTAGGTCAGTAAAACCAAGTAAAATGGAGGTCTGACTCCAGCAGCAGCAAGAAGTGGTTAAACAAAGGAGAAGGAGGAAGTGTTGTTGGTGGAAAAACACCCTGAACCGTGCTGGCCCTGCAGCTAGCTCTGGAGCAGAAAAGAAACCACTTCCTTGACTTGGTGGATTTAAAGGCCAGAAGGAACTGCTGGACTTCTGAGTAACAAGAGGGTAATTCCTTGWATTAACACTCCATTGAACTAAACTTGAATTGCATCCTCTAAGCAACATCCAGTTTTATTTAAAGMACTTCCAAGTAAGGAAAATCCGCTGCAGCTCTGGATGACTTGCTCTGAAGACCAGTCCCTGACTCAGACTTTGCATCTTACATCTCACTCTGAATTGATTTAGCTTCAGCTTACACCCTTTGCAGCTTACGTGTACTGGGATGACCTTGCTTTTGTGTTTCTGTTCCCTGGGAGGTTTCTTACAGGCTATGATTAAATCAGTCCCTCTTTGTCAGCATTTGTAATGGAGAACAGCACGGAGCCTGGTGTTGGACTCGCACATGTGCATTGCTCTTTGGGGAACCCTTTCCCGCTTCTGGAAGTGTTTATTTAAAATGCAACAGCAAAGTTTACCTCCACCTTCTTCCAGGACAGAGTAAATAGTTGCACTGTCCTGCCGTACCCCTGCATAATCCGTATCATGGTCAGAGTAGCCTTTAAAAGTTTTCTTATCTTACTCTAGTCCTGGATGTGGATGGGAGCATTTCCATATAAAATCAGTCAGGGCAGACAGAGTAAGTGAGGGGAACTTGCAAGATAGGACCCATGCTGCTTAGATAGCACTAAGCAGTAAAAATGAAGTTTTAAACTTCAAAAATATTTCAATAATATTTTTCAATAATAATAAATAATAATCATAGCATGATCAGTAAACCATGAAAGGAATTTTGTGCTTAAAAATGATTTTAAATATATGGTAGCCCTGCAATGCATCTGTGATCAGGGCAGATAGCTATCTGTGCYTGTAAGGAAGTGGACAGAAACCCTCTCTCCATCATTATTTTTCTTCTTGTCTTGCTCAGTAGGGACTGGACTCCTCTCTGGCCTGGGAACATTGGTGGGTCAGCCAGGGATGAATAAATGCAGCTAACATTTATCTGTGTAAACCTCCCAGGGCAAGGGCTTGTTCTCTGCTGACTGCCAAATGACTGACACTGTCTGAATGATTTGTACAGAGTATTAAATTCTCCAAGTCTTCCCATTTTAAAATAAAACCCCAACRCTGTCTGATAATAAGTGGAATGGCACCGTTGTTCTTCTGCAGCTTTCTGGCATACATAATTAGCACAGAAACTGTGCAAATACTGTCCCAAAGCCTGGCAAGGATCAAGAAGTCGTTCATGATCCTTGTCGTTCATGCAAAGGTTGGTAGGGTGGGGTTTTTGTCTGAAGTGAAGGTGCCTACTGCAAGTCATCGAGATTTCTGCGTGCTGAAACACAGTTTAATGGGTGAATGAATTGCCTTGGCTGAGGCTGCTCTGTTTGACTGCCCTACCCAGGCTCTCGGCCATTCGCCCCCACCCTGCTATCTTGCTGCCACGTGCAGTGGTGGGACCTGGGGTCCAGTNAAGGCCTGTCCTGCACTGGGACACTCAGGGAAGGAAAGCAATGGAAAAGTGTCGTTGAGAAAGAATGATGGCTGCAGTGCTCATGCAGGCTTTAGGCAGTGACAGTGTTGTGGAGCAGACTCTAGGTGCTCAGTAGTTGAGCTAGCTGGGTCCTGAGCCTGCACGACAGAGTGCTGAGTTGTGCAAGTGGCTGACCCCTTAATGTCCTCTTTTGGAAGTTTGTCTCTCTGAAAACCTGCCAATAGGTCCCTCTTAGATTATCCTTCTACATAGAAATGGGGATCAAAAGGAGCACCCCAAGATGATGCTTTCACTTGAGTTTGCCACATTCWCTAACTTCACTCCTTTTGGCCCTGGCTTCCCAGGTACTGCTAAGGAGATCAGCACTTTAGCAGCTGTGCGTKGTCCCTGGAGGGCAGACGGAAAGCTAAGACTGCTCTCCCACCCCTTGAGGCTTATGATGACTCACTCAGCTCTCAGAAGTGTCACTGTCCTAGAGGACTTCACCTTCTGCTACAGGACCCCGTCAAAGAAAGCAGAGCAGCAAGGGAGAGCTGAAGCATCCTTTGGGGTGATAGATGAGCCCAGTAATGGGTCAGCAGGAGCTCTGCTGACCAAACAGGAAACTGCAGCTTGGGGSAGGGGGATGACCCACTCTTTCACATAGACACCAAAAAGATTGTCCTAAATCTTTGATATTTTWATGGATCTTTGGGAAGAAACCCTCTTCTGGTGATATATTCCTCCCAGTTCCCTTTAAAGAAAAGAAAGGGTAGATAAACAATTTTAAGGGAGAGTGTTTGTGGATGCTTGAAGCTTCATTGCCTAGCGTGTTATCTATAGGTGTTTGACTGTGAGTAGATACAAATACCACTGATGTAGATGGTTAAGCATTAATGATGGAAAATGTGAACAGAGTGCTTCATAATTGGACAAACTAGCTAAAAGTCTAACCGTATGCATGTTCAGCTTGTGTACAGTCCACGTAAAACATGTGGTGAGTCTATGCAGGGACCCACAAGCCTGTGCTATCGGTCGCTGTGAGATCTTGTGCAWGTTCCTGTCTCCTGATAACATACCCATGTCTTTGTGTGTGTGTCTCAGTAAACTGGCAGCATGCTTGGCAAGAGCTGAAGGCTTCAGAGTCTCCTCCAGAAATGCTGTGTATTGCCTGCGTTATTGGGAATGTTGAGCGGGTCAGAAGGAAATCGCTGYAGAGGAAAAGGATGTTAACTGAGGAGAGGTGAAGCTTGCCTGGGTGTGACTGCTCTCTGAACTGTTCTAGTTTCAGGAACTCGGCCTGTGGCCTCAGTGGGAAGATCCCTACTGTAGATATTAAATACTGGCTTCATCCTGTTTGATAAAACTCCTATTGGAGGTGCCAGCCAGCACTGGCCAAAGCCCTGCACTTACAGCCTTATTTGAGTCAACCCTACTACTAAATCTCACTGCACTTCCTTCTCTTGGCAGGGATGGGAATGCAGCCTTTTCCCCTGTGCCTGAATAATGAATAGTTGTCTCCGAATAATGCCCCTTTTTGTCCCCTCTCCCATCTCAGCCCGGAGGTGCTCATGTACCCACATCTCTAGAGGAAGGTCTGTCTCATGAAGCAGGTTTCTGTGTTTGTAAAGCTACACCCAAAGTTTCAGTAACCAGGAGAGGTGTGAGTTGAGAGTAGTTTCTTTGYAGACCACACTCACGATAACCTCTTTGTCATCGTTTACATAGTCATGGATTAATTTGGGCTGTGAAGTCTCAGTCTTGGGTCAAGGCACTGCCATGCTATAAGTAAGGTATGAACAGAAAAAAAAGGAGCAGTTCCCAGCACTGGCACAGAATGATCCAAGGAGGGATGGGAGGTATTCCTGTGGAAAAGTACTTAGGAGATTTTGCTCAGAGATATGCTCAGTGGAGGTAATTTTCCTTTGTGGCTTTTTGTTCTTTCTTTCTCCATCTCTAATTTGGCTCTTAGGATAATTGAAAAAAAAAAAAAAGCTGCGTGATTTAGTTTCATAAATCCTGTTTTTAGAAGATTGGCTTTCAGTGAGACACAGRATTTGGGATTCAGGCAGCTGACTACTAAACAGGGCAGTATTTGGTCGACATTATGTCAAACCTGAATTATGTCGCTTGGAGGCAGGAATGGTGCAGCCGAAATTATAGCCACACCAACTCACTCAGGGATTTCACAATAGCTACATGCAGAGTGGGTGTTTTTGGGTAATTCCTCCYAAAATGGTGTGGTTTCACTGGTGGTTTTTTGCAGCAGGTGGTTTTTCACTCCTTTCCCACCAACACATTCCCACCTCCATGTCCTCCGTGGTGGGGCCCAACGGTACAACTGCACGATGCAAGCTGTGGCCATGCTCACAGCTCCCACCCAGCCTGCGACGCGTGGTCTCTCACTTGTGCTAACATGATTGTGAAGCTGCCCAGGTGTGCATGTAGTGTCCAGCAAGAGCAGGTCCCCTGCCTGGTTCAGAGTAGATCCTGCAACCATACGTGCTAGCATACCTGGGGAAACAGCACGCCACAGCATATGAATGAGCACTGGARGATGGGTGTATTTTAAACCCATAATGTTGCCAAACTGAGGCTCTGTGAGTCCTTGGTGCTGTCTCAAGGGGGCTTGGTCAAGGGTGGTGTGTGATGGAGGATGGAGAGATCTKGGAGGAGATGGACTTCACACTGTGGCAAATAGAAGGGGTACATCTATYGCAAGATGTTAAAACAGCCACAGGACCTTATTTCCATTTCCACTTTAGCACCTCTTTGCTGTAGCTCCCTTGAGCCCRTGCCTACACGTACTAGCCTCTGGGACCCAAGGGAAGGAGGTGTTGAGTGTTTTCCTCAGCGGCTCTGCTACCAGACATAGCAGAAGCAGCTTGCGGTCAGAGCCGCAGGCTGGGGAGGGTGGCATTTGAGTGCATGGAAATGCTAAAAGCCTGGCTGTGATGGCCTTTGCATCAATCTTAGCTGGGTGGAGACCAAAGAAGTCCTGGCCATAAGTAACAGTGAGGCTTTCCAAGAGCGTGTCCCCGGAGAGTGTGGGTGAGAGAAACAGGAACACAGGGTCCAAAAACTCTGCGCTTGTTCCAATTTGCTCCCCATCCTTTATTTCTTTGGCTATCTGTCTATCTGCTCCCAGGGAGGTGACATTGTGTTTCTCTCCCTATTTCATTGCTTTAACAGAGATTTCTATATTGCATTTGTACTTTGGATCCCCAGAAGAGAAAACCGCAGAGAAATCTGTCAAGGCTGCTAAGCCTGCAAATTAACATTTAAATCTTGTTTGCAGGTGTCTCCATGCCCTTTCTGTTGCCAAAATAAATGTTATGGCTTGRCGCTGAGGTGTACAAGCAGAGTTATGTGGTTGATGGGGAGTATATTTTTGATGCCTCCCTTTACAAGCAAGTCCTGTTTGCTGTGGGTGGAGTGTGCAAAGCCCTTTTTGTGGGGTGAGAGTTGATAACAGATACATAAGTTGAGCTATTCAAGGTGGATTCGAAGGGGATTGGTGTTATGGATGCCTGAGGCAATACAACACCCCTAAAACCCAGCTTTGCAGGGCATAGGTATTCAGTGCTCCTGCAAACCAGCCCTACCTGGTGGTGCACATGAAGCTGGGACATTAAAGAAATGTTAATCTCTCTGAAAACACAGTCCTTTSGGTTTCTAAGCTCACCCCTATTTCTCTTTCCTATATCACTCTGGAGCAAATTTTGTAATTGCCTTTTTGCAAAACTGCACCCTGGTGCAGATGTTAGGAAGAAGGCAGTGCAGAGACTTGTGAGTCAGTTGTGTCTTAAGCTGCCTGAAGCTTCCTGCAAGCTTAGGGCTGTATCCAAAGGGATTAATTCCGCTTTCTGGCCCTATCGCTCTGCTGTGCTCTCAAACCTGCACATCTGCCACTCAGAGCTGATAAAGCAATTGCAACGCTGTTGTCCTCTGTGCTTGGCCACTTCTACTCTCTCAGCTGGGTGAACGATATTTAGGATGCATGGTCATTTTGATTCTCTGTTATCCGTGAGGAGGTGAAAGCGCAGCCATGCTAATAGATTATCKTGCTGATTTTGCAAGTCTGAGTAAAAGCATTGTTCCTGAAAAACAGACAGTCTCTTGTGTCCTGGTTCTGCAATGCAATTAGACTAGTCTGTTCCTTACCAAATCTTGTTAGCAAAAAATGATCCTAGCATGCAGCAGATGTTGTATCTCACATAGTTATTTCCCCCCTTAGCTTATTCTCTCCCTGCACCAGGCTTGACATGATCCAGATCCCCAGTGAATCAGAAGCCCAGACATCTGCACCACGAAATATTTACAATAAGGCAGTCAACAATTATAAAGCCAATTAGAAGATGATTTGCTCAGTACTACCGTATGTGGAATGGGGCAAGGAGGAGAAAGCAAGGATGATTGTTTCTGATTTAATTGCATTTGGAAGGAAAATGTGTGTATTGAGGTACTTAAGTACTAAAGGAGAGAGTACTAAAGGAGAGAGTGGAGGGAAAGCCTGTATGCTTTTCTGTGGGAGGCAAAATTACACTGCTGAGTGTAGGGTAATTGCACTGACTGGGTCTTGTTTTCCCTAATGGACTTTGGTTACTCCTGAGCCAGATGGAGTGAACTAGCACAGATCCATTCCAGATGGTCGCTCTGCTCCTCCAAGACAGTCTTGCTACCTTTGCAATCAGCTTTTTCCTCAAGAGGGACCTCAAAGTTCTTTCCAAGCCCTGGCTCTCCGTTCCAATTCTGTCTCTATCTCTCACAGGAGGGAGGATGTGGGAAGGAGGATATGAATCACCACAAACTCAAGTCACTCGTTTGGCCCTCCTTATGTTATCAAGAGCAACCTTCTCCATAGGAGCAGCCACACAGGCCTTAGATCTAAGTTATATTTTCTTGCCTGGAGCCCACTAGCTGCTTCATCAGTCCCTCTTAGCAAGGGCAAATCTGCTCTGATACTGCCTAGGCCTCCTTGAGATGTTCCAAGCCACATTCTCCTTTGGGGTGAACAGATAATGCTCTCTTGGCCAAGATGGAGTTGAGAGCAATACATCAAAGATTTCTTTTTTGCAGCCATAGCTTTCAGCTGTCCCCTTGCATATTGCTTCCTGTTGAACATCTGTGTCCAGTCTAGAAGCACCATAACTCAGGAGCCAGCTGTGCTGAGGGGAAGGACAGGGTGGACTCACTATTTACTGAAACTTCATGTGCTGAGGTGCAGTTTGAGCTGACTCTGAGGTGGCTGACATTTGAACCCCAAAGGCCTCCAGAGTGGGTATTTCTGTGCTTCTGTCTTCTCCCAGGCCTGCAGGACCAGGAAGATGACATAGTGTTTGCTTTCTGGGAGGAACCCCACCTGGGTAAATGATTTTCTTCTCCTAGTTTCTGTCTCCTGCACAGGAGGAGAGAATGAAACCAAAGTGGTTGTAATAAATTGTAACTATTTGTTCATTGTTTAGAAGGAGGAATAAGCCGATGGAGGGGGAGGAGGAGGTTTTACAACAAYCAGGGTTGAGACATGGTGTCAGACAAATAAATTATGGTAAGCACAAAAGCTTATATGACCCCTTGTGGAACCAGTGTCGGGGCCCTAGCTATCTTGCAGGACTATGAAGAGCTGAAGTAAGCAACAAGCTGCTCAGAGGTTTTGAAGGTAAAAGGAHAAAGAAAAGATAAGCAGGCGCCTGTAACTTTCTCACAGAACAGCATCCCAAAAGGGAGTCAACACAACAGATAAGCAAACCCCTGTGATCACTCACAAGGAGACAAACCAAAATAAAGAGACARAAGAAGACCACGGCCTTCCTCTCCACGACCACCAGAGAGCTTCAGACAACCCCCCCCAGCAACTCACMCATGCGCGGGAYGCACCGGGAGATTACAACGCAGAYTATAARRAGGGGACTGTRTGTGARGGAGGCGCGCGCCGYTGGCGGAGCTGAGACTCCCCGGCYGCCCAGCGCTGTTTTGCTTGTGGCTGCTTACTTAATTAAATAAATTGTTCRCATGATTTAACAAACTCTCTGTATGAATTAACCTTCAAGAGAGTAACTTATGACAGTGGTGACCTTCCACAAACACCACAGCCACCCCTGTTTCTCTCATCTCCCTGCATGTACTAACTCTGGACCCTATAATTCAGTCTAGCTGTGAAACAAGCCCTTTATCTCTTTCARCTCCAAGGCAAAATTCAATGTCTTTTCTGGTGTTTTTCACCTAATTCCCTTTGGTTTCTTTAACTTATCGCCCMGCTCTGGGTGTGGGCATGGTGCATTGTGACTCTTTGCACCCTGAACATGCTGCRTTGTACACCATGGCCCTGCTGCGCTCGGTGTGGTGCACAATGGAAGCAGTCTGCCTGGGCGAAATTACATCTTCGCCAAAGCAGTGCATTGATCCTACATCTCCTGTTTCCTTCAGTAACTGCAGAATCTACAGGGAACAGCAGCCACACAAGTCAAAGGCTACACGGCCTGGATTGGGGCACATTATGTGAGTGGGACSTGAGCAGCTTCAGCGTGGACTGGACTCAGAACCTGAGTAAATCAAAATTTGGGAGCTGCAGTCTAAGGGATTTAGGAAATCTTCTTGATAGGTTTTGATGGGGAAGCTGGCCCACAGATGAACCTTGCCCTGATGGGAGCATCTACACAGCATTACAGCAGGGAGGTATTTGCTGCCTTCCCCTGTGTGAGAGCAGGATGGRACCACAAAGATGATTAAGGGATTGAAGCATCTGACAAACAAGAAAATGTGATGTTCATCCTGGAAAAGAGAAGACTGAACGAAGATCTTATTAGTGTATATAAATATTGAATGGGAAGGTGTAAAGAAGATGGAGCCAGCCTCTTCTATGTGGTGCCCAGTGAAACGACAAGAGGCAGTGCGCACAAACTGAAATACAGGAAATTCCATTTAAACATACGAAAACATTTCTTTACTGTGAGGTTAGTKGAACACTGGACCAGGTTGCCCAGAAAGGTTGTGGTGTCTCTATCCTTGCAGATATTTGCAGCATGACTGGACACAATGCTGAGCAACCTGCTCCAGCTGACTCTATTTGAGCAGAGGGGTTGGACGAGATGATCTCCAGAGGTCTCTTTCAACCTCAACTATTTGGTTATTCTGCACTTAGGACCACTGGAACTCCAAGCACAGAGCACATCCTGGAGCTTGAAGGTGCTACACGGTCCATATGCTGAGAAGCATGGCAGCCCCTGTCTGCCTTTCAGGACAGACTGCTGGGAAGACTCAATGAGCATTTTGAGTCTTATCCGAGTCATGTGTAGAGCCCATGTTGCATTTCTCCTTCCAGCCAGGCCTGTATGTGGTGTTGGGGAGATCAGCGTGTAAAATATCCCTCCTACTCCACGGCCTGATGCATCTCCTCGGATGGGCACCAGACATGCAGTGTCACGGGGGCAGGGGAGAAGCCATCACCCTCTGCCAGAGCAGACGATTGTTGTATTTAGGGACCTTTGTTCTCCTACGAGACTTGCAATTTAGCTGAAATCTGTCAGGGCAGATTGAACATTATTAGAGAAAGGGGTTAAAAAGTCTACAGGCTGCTGCATGTTAGAGCAAATGTGTGACATTAGCCATAGTTATGCCAGACCAAAAGCACCTTGAAACTCCACATTCAAGCTTGCATCTGGATGGGAAACTACTACTGCAGCATCCAGACAACTGTCTGAATTAATCCTTCAAGGATGATATGCACCTAGGGACACATCTTCATTAGCAGGCTGAGGAGTTGAGTCAAATGAGGAGCGTGTTGTGCAGTGGGAGTCTGCCTTGCCATGATCATTTTCATGAGCCTTGGCACCCTCAGTGCTGCCACGGATCTGAGAGAACAGAGTCTAATTAACTGCACCCCTTGTCTGTGCTAGGATAGGTTCTGCTTTGATGAATGCATAGGGCTTCCCTCTCCTAAAATGAGCAATCACAGAGTTTTAATTTGCAAACTCTTGCCTGGTGAGAGGCGGRCAGTCACAGCTAATTTGCGGCTGTGCTCTTGAAAAGGTCCCTGAGCATCAGACACCCTTTACCTGGAGGTAATTTCTGTAAAGTGAGAGGTTTTTCATGCTTTAGCCCCACTCCTATTCTCCTCTGTCTATATAAGCACTGAATGACTCCCTTTATACACTGCAGATTCACCCAAGGGTAGAAAATGCAGCCATGGTCCTCAAATGGGGAAAATATGGTGCCTCTTCCCACCAGCTATGAGCTGATTTTGCAGAGTCCTGTTGCCAACAGATGGGGCAGATGCATCCCCTGCTGCTGACTGCTTCCTCAGCAATATGAAACAGGAGTTAAATACCACAGCTCTTCCCCCATCCCTCTTTGCACTCAGAGATGCTGAAAAGTGCAGGTGCCTCTTAGCTTTGGTGGCTGTTAGACTGCCTCCCTCTAGTGCTTATCCTAACCTCCTACAACTCMCACATCTGGAAGTGAAATAGTCCTCTCTGTCTCATGTTTGACCTCTGTGTAGTGCGTGCGTCCAGATGGAGCCCATGTTAATTTTTCAGTGTATGGTGCTGGCTGAGAGGAGGCAGCATTAGGTAGGAATACCAGAAGGTGCTCATGAAGCAGTAAATCCTGTTCCTCCCTATTATGAATAGAGGAAACACAATTATTCCTATGCAAAGGTTGGGGAAAAGGTTATTAAGGTTATTCTGGGTGCAGCAGTCAAYGTGAAAAATTAAGGGATGGAGGGGAAGAAGGAAAGGAGGACTTGTTTCAGGTCTAAGGAAAAGTCTGCCTTTCCTTTGACTCTTCAAATTAAATATAATAGCGAAGTGGAAGAGTTTTTTTCAACTCTTACAATGTCCCATTCACTCCCTCCATCCAGCTGGACATGCCCTTCCAAACTGGACTGATCAGAAGAAAATTAAAAAAAAGCAATGTTTCACACGAAGCTTTCTTGACACCCTCTGGTATTTAAATGCTTTCTTGGCAAGGCTGTAATTGGGAGTGGGAAGAAGGGAGAAYAGTCTGGTAGGAGCCAGGAAGAAGAAAGGCGATGTGGTTGGTGTCCAAGTGGCCAGGGGGATGAGTTCATCTCCTAGCTCTCTCCTACCCAAGGTTTCTCTGTTCATGGTCTACTGCATTATGCCTGTGCACAGTCTACTCTCTCTGTTCTGGTGTCAGGGTGAACATTTAATACTGATGGTCCAGCCACAAAGTCTTTGGCTCACCAGAAGTTCTCTCTCCACTGTGGTGGGATCTGGAGGACATAGCCTCTATACCCCCTGGGTGAGCACGCTTGGCTTTTGGGCCTCGGCTTCTTGTAACCATGACTGAGCCCTCAATCTGCATTGAGCTTTCCTGGGTAAACTGTCCAATAGTAAGTGTTACRATTCCTCACCTAAATTCCTGGCTTTCCCTGCTCCCACAGGATTTAATTTCTGGATGTATAATCCACAACCCCAGTGTGGGAGACTGTGGCCTTGGGTGATACTCTCAGCTCCAAATGCTTTTTACTAGAAATTTCCCAGAGCAAATGAGAGAGGGGGAGAAGCTTATGAAACAACCAAAGGACAGGGAGAACTGAAGGACTTATGACAATCAGCAAAGGATGGACTTAARAGAAGAGATGGGTCACAAGGACTGWAATGATGTGATAATGTGCCATTTTCACTGAGGATAATTATAGCCAAGCAAGGCAGTTTTGATGCTGGAATTGAATAGCCACCTGGGGAGTTGGACAGGTGTCATTCCAGCAGCGATGCTACTACGCATGTCCCAAGGAGAGCCGTAGGCAGGATAGGATCCTTCTGCCACTGGTGTGATAAACCAGGCCAGCAGAAAGGCTGCAGGTGGGATTTAAAGGGGACCTAAGGAGAAGAGAGATTTTCTTTTGCCAGGAAGCCTGGCTGCTGATTCCCCTGACTCCTCTTTTACCTAGTGTGTCTGTTTTCTCCTGTTCCACAGGAAATCTGCGATGACCCACGTCTCTTTGTGGATGGGATCAGCTCCCATGACTTACACCAGGGCCAGGTTGGGAACTGCTGGTTCGTGGCTGCCTGCTCCTCCCTGGCATCCCGGGAGTCCCTGTGGCAGAAGGTAAGCAGTTTCCTGTGCCTGCCTTCAGCACCTTGGCCTTGTGTTGTGTTTGTGCAGCTCATAAACTGTTGTTTTCCTGGGATACCTCAGATCCTAAGAAGCTATTCACATGYGTATAACCTCCCTTGAATGACTGTATTTTGAGGAGAAATCATTTGGTGTGACTGTAGCCTCATCACACTCAAGCCAAACTCTTGGCCTCTCTCATTTTAACCAAATGAACCAAGCCTCATGCTACTCCTTCAGATCTGACTCTCCTCACTCCAGAATAACCTAAAAAAAAAAAAGTTGAGGATGCTCAGCTGCAGTGCTCGGCCCCATTTCCCTAGTTCCCATGGTGTTCTCTCTCTCTCTCTCTCTCTTTCCTCTCTTTCTCTCTGCTTGTTGTGTGCCCATCTCAGCAATGTGACACCATGCACTCAGACAGGTAGGGCAGTTCAAGGGTATAAGCATCTCTCCCAAGGTACTGCTTCCCCAAAGCAAAAGTCTTTGGCTGGTCAGCTCGTGGCTGGATTGCCTACCACATGAGAGACTCTTCCTTTGAGCRTAGGGTCCACGGGAACCATGCAGCTCCATGACCTTTCTGTCACTGACCAGAAAGCTTCACCCACAGCCTCCTACTGCAACATACCAGAGGGTCCAAATATTCCCTCCCACCTCAGCCCTTTCATTGGCTCTATGTGCTGTGATACATCCAGCCTCTGCAGTATGTGTTTTCTGTGATCATAAACACTAAGCTCAGCCTTAGGAATTTGTGTTTGTTGCAGCATCCCTGTTTTCTATTAGAATTGAGTCTCTTCCTTACATGAGAAAAGAAGTTTTTGGCTTCTGGATAATCAGTAAGGCACCCTCYGTGGCTGCTGTGACTGTCATGGTTCTTGTTCCCAGGGTTGTCCATGGTGTTGTTTGGCTTGTTCCTCCACCTTGCAGTCTCCCAAGAGGAAGAGTGTGGGTTGTCTTCCCTGCTCACCATTCACTTCTAGCCCTGCCCTGGGAAATGCCAGTCAAACAGAAGCTGGGTCCCTTTGGAGACCTCATTATTTCAGTTTGCCAGCTGCACTGCTTTTCCTCCCTTGGTAATTTTGCTGTAGGTGTTTGTGACTTCTCATTTTCCATGCCCTTAACAGGCTCTTCTTTACCTRTCTCCTGAATCCCTCTCTTTTTTGGAAATGCTTGTTTTCAGGCAAAAGCAAAAGCTACAATCCTCTTCCCAAGCCTTCCTTTCTAGCTATGTTCAGATTGCTGCAGTACTCATCCTATGGCTATAGTCAAGCAGCACACACCTATTTTTGGAGACCTCTAGATTAGATGGGACCWTTACTAACAGCCCTGTCTACTGCACAAATTGTGTTGACCAGCCTGTGTTTATCACATGAGCAAGTTTCACCCACTTACCCCTCTGCGGAGCCCATTAACATGCATTTGGTTAAAAATAKCTCTCCTGGGATGATGTCCAGCTGTGAAGAGTTGGAGGCAGAATTTCTTGGAGGCACTCTCCAATGGTTAGTCCCTCTCATGGGCTCAGACTGGGATTGCAGTCTGTGCCCCACCTCTCCAATGAGCATGGTGGAACCTCAGGAAATATCTCTGTGCCTCAGCTTCCCGTCTGTAAAAAAGAGAGCAATGTTCTCTTTGAGAGCTTGTGACAAACAGTACTCTGCAAGGGGTGAGCGTGGCTATATACTGCAACAGCAACTTTCGAAACAGGAGAAATCAAGTGCACAGACTAACTCCTAGGTCCAAGGGCATCAGCTCTGAGAGATATGCCTTGTTTGGAGCATGATTCCTGCCAAGGATCTTGAAGTCTTTCACTAGCCCAGAAGTAATGGGCCTCTTGCTCCCTGCTACAGCTGCATGTGTAGTTGCAATGCCATTGCTGAGATACCATTTCTCTGTGGCCTTTGGGCCTCTCCACACTGTTGGCGTGACCTGTGGAGCCCGGGGATCAAACACTTCTTAAGGGATGGGACCTAGTGCCTACAAAGACAAACTTCTGCTCCTAACTGATCAATACTCCGATAAAAGTGATAATCATGGTAACAGACAAGACAGCAGAACACTAGGTTCTTAAACCATCAGTAGACACCAATATGTCTCTGATTCAGATTCCAGAATGAAATGAAAGATGATGCTTATCTAGGAGGATGTTATGGGAGACAGTGTCAAAAGCCTTGCTGAAGTCAAGGTRCACAACATCCACTGCTCTGCCCTCATCTACCCAGCCAGTAATTCCATCCTAGAAGGCTATCAGATTGATTAAGCAGGATTTCCCCTTGGTGAATCCATGCTGGCTACTTCTGATCACCTTCTTTTCCTCCATATACTTAGAGATGACATTCAGAATGAGCTGTTCCATTGCTTTACCAGGGACAGAGGTAAGGCTGATGGAACAGCTTATTCTGGAAGCCTTGACTTCAGCAAGACTTTTAACACTGTCTCCCGTAACATCCTCCTAGAGAAGCTCAGCAAGTGTGGGTTAGACGAGTGGACAGTGAGGTGGATTGAGAACTGGCTGAAAGGCAGAGCTCAGAGGGTTGTCGTCAGTGGCRTGGAGTCCAGTTGGAGGCCTGTGGCTAGTGGTATCCCCCAGGGCTCAGTCCTGGGTCCCACCCTGTTCAACTTCTTCATCAATGACCTGGATGATGGGACAGAGTGCCTCCTCAGCAAGTCTGCTGATGATGCCAAGCTGGGAGGAGTGGCTGATACACCCGAGGGCTGGTGTTCAGGCAGATACCTGGACAGGCTGGAGAGTTGAGCAGAGAGGAACCTCCTGAGGTTCAACAAGGGCAAGTGCAGAGTCCTGCACCTAGGGAAAAGTAACCCTGGGCACCAACCAGTCCAAGCTGAGGTCTGCCCTTGTGGAGAGCARCTCTGCAGAGAAGGACCTGGGAGTGCTCGTGTATGACAAGTTGACCGTGAGCCAGCAATGTGCCCTTGTGGCCAAGAAGGCCACTGGTCTGCTGGGCTGCATTGGGAAGAGTGTTGGYAGGAGGTGGAGGGAGGTGATCCTGCCCCTGTCCTCAGCCCTGGGGAGGCCTCATCTCGAGTCCTGTGTCCAGTTCTGGGCTCCCCAGGACAAGAGAGACATGGAGCTACTGGAGAGAGTCTAGCGTAGGGCTACGATGATGATCCGAGGGCTGGAGCACCTGCCCTATGAGGAACGGCTGCGAGAACTGGGCCTGTTCAGCSTGGGGAAGAGAAGAGTGAGGGGGGATCTGATCAATGTGTACAAGTACCTGAAGGGAGGGTGTCAAGGGAACGAGGACAAACTCTTTTCAGTTGTCCCGTGTGACAGGACAAGAGGCAATGGGCAGAAATTGAAGCACAGGCAGTTCTGCCTGACCGTGAGGGGGAATTTCTTCCCTGTGAGAGTGATGGAGCCCTGGACCAGGTTGCCCAGAGAGGTTGTGGAGTCTCCTTCTCTGGAGATCTTCAAGGCCCGCCTGGATGCAACCCTGTCTACCATGCTGTAGGTGACTCTGCTTGAGCAGGGAAATTGGACTAGATGATCTCCAGAGGTCCCTTCCAACCTTACTGATTCTATGATTCTATGTGCCTGTTAGTATTGCTGAAATATCAGCATAGGGATCTTGGCCCCAGTTTCCCATTGATCCTAAAAAATTTAATACCAAGTTACATCACAGTGTAAATTAGGTTCTGTGYGTCCCTTCCTCCATTGTGCACCGCAAAGCAGTCTCTCTGCCATGGAGGTGAGCAAGTGTGGGAAGAGAGACGTCCTTCAGGGAGATAGGATGGAGTAGCACATTGTTGTGTACCACAAGAGATGGATTTTATTCACACTCTTTCTTCTACCTTGGTCTAAAGCTCCCTCCTCCTTCCTCAGAAGGCTTGTTCTGGATGTAATTAGGAAGYAGCTTTCAACACCAAGTTTTCTGGCACAGCATGCATTGCACATCGCTTCAATGCTTCCCCTGAGCTGTGGATGTGGAGCTAGGGAAGCTGAGGCAAGTGGCAGTCCTTGTCTCTTCTGAGCCGTATTTTTCCTATGACTGCATGTCTTTCAGCTGCTGTGAGGAGATGATGTTGGCATTAAATCTTTGGTATCTGAGTCACCAAATGGGAGTGAGGGACTGGTAGTGAAAATTTAGAGCCATTTTCTAATTATTTGAGACTTGGCTACCCCTCCTTGGCTTTACATTTGAGCTTTCTCTGTAACACCCTCTTTGTGGCACTTCAGAGGTATCTAGATCTTATGTAAAGAAATTAAGTCCCTGGGAGTGGGACAGTTAGGCCATTTCCAGCAACTCCTACAGGCTTCATTGGTACCACTCAATAAAAGAGAGACAGGAACCAGTCTCTGAAACTAAGTGATACAGTCAGCCTTGCGTCTCCACTGCTTAGCCTGGTCTTCTTTCCCTTCAGTCCCTTTCAAGAGTGCAGGCCTGTCTTGAATGGGACACCATGAGCAGAGTATTCTGAGGACATTCACATCCCAAAGTCCATTTTGCATAGCTCTTCCAAAGCCTAGTGTCAAATATTACTCTCTGCAGAGGTCCTGAAGGCTGATTTGTGCCTCAGCAGAGCAGGGGAGTAACATCACATAGCATGTGGCAGCTACTCCCCCACCACAGATTGTTCATCATCAGATGCAAGAACATTGCTTCTTCTACTGCCACCACATTTAGGCAATGCAGGGGATAGTAGGTAAAAGAGCTGAGGCCATCCATGCAAGGTCCATGTGATACTGACACATGCAGCTCAACTCAAAAAGATCTCTAGAGATCATAGAATCATAGAATCAGACACATGAATGCATTTTAACTTTAAAAACCCAAGGAGTGCTAAGGTGAAGTCCATATGTGAACATCTTTTCAGACTTTGGCAAGTCTGTTCAATGGCAGGCAGACCCATGAGCATCCTCTGTGGCTTCTTGCTATTACAGCAGCAGTCTAGGGCGTGACTCCGGCCAAAAGCACCATGCAGAAATGGACTGATGGCCCTGATGGACAAGTTGACCGTGAATCAAATATGTGCCCTTGCAGAGATGAAGATCCGTGACACAATTGGACAAATCAGCAAAAATRCATCCAGCAAGACAAGGGAGATGATTCCCCCCCTCTGCTTGGCATTTGTGAGTCCCTGACTGGGCGCTGTATCCAGTTTTGCAGTCCCCAGTAAAAGCCAGTGACAGACTAGAGTGAATCCAACAAAGGCCACCAAGGTGGTCAGGGCCTGGAGGACAGTTTATGCAAGGAGAGGCTGAGAGCTGGGTTTGTGCAACCAGGAGAAGGGAAGGTGAAAGGGAATCTCATTGCTGTCTACAACTCCCTAATAGGAGGGGTACAGAAAAGACAGAGCTAAAATCTTCTTGAAGTGAGGACAAAAGTCAACAACAAAAGCTGCAACATCGGCAATTCTGACTAGATATAAAGGGGGAAAAATATCTTCATCATAAGGGTGGTCAAACAAACTGGAACATGAGCCCAGAGAAGCTATGGGCTCTCCATTCATGGATATATTCAAAGCTTGACTGGACAAAGCTCAGAGCAACCTCAGTTAGCATTGAATTAAGTCCTGCTTTGAGCAGAGGGTTGGACCAGACCCCTGCAGGGGCTCCTGACACCTTTAGTTATCCTATGAGTCTACATCTAGAGAAAGCCTCTGCAACTGAGCCCCGTAAGATGGTGACCAGGCTGCAAGCACCTTCGTTTCGGTATGATGAACCATGCTCCTGCTGGCCTGGGAGCAGTTGTCAGGGAGGTTGCCAGGGAGGCTGACATCAGACCTCCCTTCCCCACAGATTACTGTGCACAGCAGCACAATCAGTTCCTAATCTGCAAACAAGACGAGAGCGCACCCAAAGGAAGCCACGGAGGGTGCTTTGCGTCACCAGCCCGGGTTGCCTAGCACTGCTGGGACCGTGGAGAGGGGGCACCAGCACTGGGGGCTTGGTGGCTTATTACCCCGGAGTGGCTTATTTGAGAACCAAATATTGCTGAGGATCTAGCAGCAGAGAAGCCAAGGCGATGGCAGCCAAGGCAGGAGAGCTCAAGGTGCCCTTCATCCGAGATGACCAGCTCACCCGGTGCATGCGACTGAGAGTCCAGAGTCTACAGCAGAAAAATGAGAAGCCCCAGGATGGGGAGAAGCTGCTGCGCCCCAATGAGCACATCTACCGAGTGAATTTCATACAACAGCAGAACTTGTGCTTCCTCCGCTGGGAGATACAGCTGGAGAGATCTGGGAAGGTCACAGTGACTGGAACTTCCCAGCACTGGACTCCTGATCTCACTCATCTTATGAACCGGCAGCTACTGGAGCCAGTAGGCATCTTCTGGAAAAAGCCAGGGGCCAAGCATGTGGAGTGCAATGAGGCAGATGCCCAGGAATTTGGGGAGCGGCTAGTGGAGTTAGCCAAGATCCGCAAGGTGATGTATTTCCTCCTCGCTTTCGCCGACGGCCTTGAACCAGCTCAGCTGAAGGGCTCTGTCGTGTTTAAAGCCTGATCCCCTCTTGYTAAGCCCATCTTGCTCTAGCTATGTTTTTGTTTTCATTTTTATTTCTCTTAGTTCAGTTCTTGGTCATTTTTATGTAGTTCTTCATCAAGGGACAGCACTGCAAGAAAGTGGCAAACAGCTTCACAGCAGTTCTGGAGAAGCCTTCGCCACCTCCCCGCTTTGAAACTTTCCCCTAACACACTGTCCTCTATCTGAATGATGGGGAGGAGGAAGAATGGGCCGTGAGGGCTTGTTACTGTAATTGCTTAGAGCATAGAACTGCATGCTTGTGAATTCAACAGGGAAATAGCAGGTCTGACTGCCAGGATCTTGCTGGCATGGAAATGGTGAGGCTGTCCTGATCCCTCCAGCCAGGTATCTGGATATCAAAAGCCTAACGTAAAAATCAGAAATTTCCACCCTAGAAACAAGACAGGTGACCTGGAGAGAGCACTAGCTTCCAATTTCTAGGCTAGCCATTCGAAAGAGGAGCTTRTGAGAGATGCTGTGCTTGCCCTTGCAAAGATAAATGTTTGCAGGTGCAGTAACTCCAGTTGTGACTGTGGCTGCGGTGTCTCTGAAGGCCAGGTCCCTGGGTTGTTCGTGCTGCCGTGAAGCTAAAGTACCTTCCGATATGCTGTGTTCTGCAGATTGCGAACTGGCTGGACAAGGTAGCTCAAGGAGGTTGGCATCCGATTTTCCTGGCAGCTGCAAGTGGTTCTTGCTGGGGGTTAGTGTAGGGAGTTGTACTCCAGCCTGTTGCTCACCTCATGCTGCCTGGAGATTTTTGGTACTGAGATGAGTTGGAGCAGGCATCCATCTGTTTGCAGAGCTGGGCAAATGAGACAGCAGCTCTGAGAAGGCTTGTGGGTCTGAGTCTGTGGTGATTCCCCCACAGTAGACACTTTACAGACCACAGAGCAAGAACCTTTCTCTGCTATCTACTGAACCCCCTCAAACGCCTGTTTTCAGGCAGGAAGCTGTGTCTGGTGTCCGGAGCAGTGAATCAGGGAGCCACTATCTTTGCAAGTTAGCAGCATGAGGATGTTTTTTGCCTGGCTTGTTCCTGTGAATAAATTTGGACTTCCCGTTTTCCTCCACCAGCAAGTGGAAATACTTTGGTGAAGCTGCTTGTTAGGATTGCACTCAAGTGTTGGATCCCTCAACCTATGGACGGTGGGTTTAGTGGACTGTGTACRGAGAAGGCAGTGAAGGGAAACCAGGACGAAGTCCCTTCATTCTCATGGCCTACTGACTTGCATGAACCACTCCAGAGAGTTGTCAGACCTCTTCTTCAGAGCCTCCAGAGATGCAGACTACATGCCTTCCCAGCCTGCTTGGCATATATAAGATGATATGCACAAGCTATGCCAGGCAGAGAGGAAAGGGCAAGCAGGAAGATCAACTATTTACTCGCTTGATGGTGGGAGCTTTGAGTCTTGCCTGCAGACAAAGCTCAGCAAGCACCAAGCTTGCATGGGTACTGCTGGAGAAGGTAGTATCTGTTTTCATTTAGAGCTCGAGTAATGCAGGACCCAGTAAACAGAGAGAAAATTGGATCCATTCCTGCTTGGCCATGACATGGACTCACTGGGGGCCAAATCCAGTTCTGGTATCCCAGCAGACTTTCCCACAGAAGACCTCTCTAAGTACATGCCAGGGCAGAGCTCCTGACT
The DNA here is from genome assembly GCF_003343005.1 of Rhea americana. NCBI lineage: Eukaryota > Metazoa > Chordata > Aves > Rheiformes > Rheidae > Rhea > Rhea americana. The sequence goes on along the minus strand of NW_028185761.1, from coordinate 463,784 downwards.
ACAAACAACATTTGATCCAATAGCAGGAGTCGCTGTCAGTCTCCAAAAGGGCTTTTGCATGCCAGGTCTCACAATGACATTACTGTGTTGCTTGTAGCTTGGGTAGACTTCCTACTGCAAGTACCTTGCTGGGTACTGATGTACCACACTCAATAAAAGCCTAATCAGCATGATTCCCCTTAAGAACTGAGGCTGTGCATGTCTACTTGATGCTTTTTTTTGGGGGGGTGGGGGAGGAATTGCCCCAATCTTGCACACAGTAAAGCAGAACCAACCATTTTTCAAGTCATTTTTGAGCACTCTTCTCCTATTAACAATAAAATAGAGGATAAAATTAATATTATCCTCTTTTCTTTTGATGTGGAGAGCATTTATCCATTTGTGTGGTTTGTGGAGAGGATTTTAAAGTTGGGAAGAGGAGGGGTGATGATTCTCAAGTGTATCTCACCCTTCTGTCAGAGCTGGGAGTGGAAAATGAGTGGAGTGCACTGTTATTTCTCCAACAGAGGAGCTGTTATATACTAGTAAATGAAATTCTCCCCACACAATGTCAGCATCTTGTAAAGGCTTTGAGATGCACCACCTTAGCCCAGCTCCTAGGGGAACTTCACCCCAGTTTTTATGTGTGGTTCAGCAGATTGGCACTGTCTTTGCCTCCTTCCCCCCCACCCAATCCCTTCCTGTGTTGGCGAGTTCCCAGTGGAAGAGCCCTTACTTGGAGAAATCAGCATCTACCAGTTCCTATTTCCTCTTGGGACCATTTCTCCATAGTCAGAGATACATTTTCTCTTAATTAGACAGTGTTAAGAAAAATAAAAAAGTCTTAAACTAACTTAGTTGCAGATTAGATCTGGAACCTCGTATTTCTGAGCTCTCAATTTACCTTTCTCGGAACTCTTTCTTTGTTTGTGCTAGAAAAGAGTGTTACAGCTCTAGATTTTAGCAGCCCCTATGCAAAAAGTAGCACAGTTCTGTGAATAAGGAGATCTTGTTTGCATTGCCTAAGCATCAAACAGCCAAGTCGAGTCCTGGACGCTGTAGGACCCTGGGATGGGTTGCCCAGGGCATGATTTCCAGCACCAGTGAGAAGGACTTCTGGAAGGGATCTGAGCTTCAGCACACTGCTGGGATCAGTAGATGTGCCCAAAGTTAATTCTTCAGGGCACACAGATCCATGCCATGTCTGGTCACAGGCAGGAGTTGTGACGCGAGGCAGCAGTCACACTATATGCCTTGAAGTGTGATTGTCCTGAGGATGGTGTCCTCATAAGCACCACATCCAGAGCTTTCACCTGTCCCCTGCCATGCCAGGACAGCCATCCCTAATCACAGACACCTGGGCCAGAGATGACAGCAGGAGCAATCCATGCCCCTGGATAGGATGCTCAGAGGCAGCAGGCTTCTTCCAGAGTGATGCTGAGGAGGGAGGCAGAGCTGTTTCTTTCTGTCACCCTCTGAATTTCCATAGCTAAATATCTACCCTCAAACTGAGGATGACATATACAACTCTTAAATAACCATTTCCCTTTAGGCTTGTCCCCTTTCAGTGCATTTAAATAAATACTGTTTCACCTTTACTAGCATTTTCCCTCCATGGCCTGTTCAATATGAATCTGCCAGTGCCTGCTGCTCACCCTCTCTGCTGCCACCTGCTTGTTAGTAAAGGGCTGGTGGAGGTGGTGTTTGCTTGATTTCTTGGCCACAAGCTCTGTTGCCCTCAGGCTTTATCTACAGCACAGTAACTGCAGCAAGACCATTTGGCCTTGCAAGCTGAAACCATTCAGCCAAAATTGCCTCTAGTTTAGCAGAGGAGGGCAAAATGAGTCTCAAAGAGTCTGTTCGGACTATGAGTTCTAGGGGCTAGGATGGTCCCCCTAGGYGACTGAGGACATGCAGCATGGCAGAGACCTTGCTCAGGGCCTCTGTGCTGTGTAACACTAATAATTAATGAGTAAGTGTGAAAGCAGCAGCCCTGAGGTCCCATCACCTACCCTTTGTACTATCCACATCCTCTCTCTTGTGGCTGCTGATCAAGATGTCCTCAAGACTTCACTACTATTCAGGGAAATCTATGGGAGGAAGAGAATGTATCAGCTTACACCTTGCTCTCTTTCCCCTGGGGTCAATGTTTAAGCATGTAGATAAAGCTGCCTCCAGTGTCTGGATCCTGCTCTGTGTGAAGGCAAATGCCAGTTACTGCTGCCTTTGCTGGCAGAGGGTGTTTTCAGCACTGTCCCCAAATGAAGGGACAGAGCGAGACCTGTGGGGTGCCAATTTCTCCTACCACCCTGATGGTAACAGCAAGAATCAGCCAGCGGGAAACAATAGCTACACACTCTGATTGAGAAGCTGTCTTTAATCAATGCCATAATCATTTCTTAATCAATGCYRTAATCATTTCTAAGCCCACAATAATAGTGAATTGGTTAACACAATGGTCTTCTATGACAATTCATTAGCATGAGTTCCAGTCAGGAAGGAATTGGTGGGGACATATGGAGGCTGTCTGATCCTTCCCTGGCACTATCCCAGAGGGAGTCTGGCACATCTTTATTAGCACTCCTGGAAATCACCAAACTCTCCAAAAAATACCTCTCTTCCGTGGCTGTCTGCTCTGTTTCTATTGATCCAGCTAACTCAAGAAGGCCAATGAGCTCACAAGGGATGGAGCTGATGGCATCATTAATATTTCAATGATGTCCTTTATTCCTAGGAGTGGTAAAAACCCTGGACTAGATCCTGAGGAATCAGGAGGTTCTGCAGAAAGAGGGCTGAGCATGAGTTATGGCTTTGAGATCAAAAACAGCCAAAGCAAAGGATGAGACTTGGACAGCTGTACAAGAGCCAAAGCCCAGTRCAGGCTCATCATGGCGTGAGACTTTATGAAGAGTCTCTTTCCATGCAATATTACTGTGTCCTATCCTATCCTAAACCCTCAGTGAGGAATCTAGTTGGAGAAGAGAAAGGGACCGACCTAACAATTCTGGACTGTGCGTGACCACAGACCCTGTGATGGAGATCTTGTTTTCTCCCACTTTTATTTACTAGAGTAGATGTATGCAGAGGGCCTGTTCTGTGTTCATTACCACCAGGTAGATGAATACACCATTTGTTCTTGGACCAGTCCAGTCACACCAGAATCAAGCAAGAGGCTCAARGAAGATGGCCTTTTCTATCCTTTGGACAATAAAATGCACAGAAGTATGATCATAAGAACAGCTATTCCAAGGCAGACAAAGGAATGCTCTGTATCAGTAGGCAGCATCAGATGTCTAGGGTAAAATTATAAAACACAGAACAAGAATAAAGTTTTCATGGGAAGAGAGCTGTGAGAGATCCTATCCTATAATTCATCCTCCAAGACAAGACAAAGGCTAAACTGCTCTGGGAGATGTTAATCTAGTCTGCTTTGGAAGAACTAACACCAAAATACAGCCCAGAGAGGCTATAAGCCAGTCCATCTCCCCCATGGTCTTCCTTGTTTTTCCTGTCACATATTCACTCCAGTCTTCAAAAAGGGSAAGAAAGAGGACCCAGGAAACTATAGGCCAGTTAGCCTCACCTCCATCCCTGCAAAGKTGATGGAACAGCTCATTCTGGATGTCATCTCTAAGTATATGGAGGAAAAGAAGGTGAYCAGGAGTAGCCAGCATGGATTCACCAAGGGGAAATCCTGCTTAACCAGTCTGATAGCCTTCTCTGATGATGGCATGACTGGCTGGGTAGATGAGGGGAGAGCAGTGGACGTTGCGTACCTTGACTTCAGCAAGGCTTTTGACACTGTCTCCCATAACATCCTCCTAGA